>NW_018164869.1:1288261-1336433 GCF_001263595.1 Phalaenopsis equestris | reverse complement strand
CTATTGTTTGAGTACTGAAGCGGAGATGTTAGCCCTCAGGCGAGGGGAACGTGGGAGCTCTGAAGTGAGAGCCGGTATCCTCCCAGCCTAGCGACGGATTCAGTAAACAAGCATAAGATTAATCAACGTTCTTTATGCCTGGACCAAAGAGTAAAGAATAGGATTGCTCCTATTTGGCACATACAATGATTAATGCATCTCATTCCCTTAAATTATCCAATTCATTACATAAGATATTAATTTTTAATATCTCAAAATTCTCCAAACAATTCATCCAAAAAGGGTTATCTTTATAATTTATATTTGCATTTAGTTATAGTTACTATCTTTATATTTAACACTTGCATTTATGAGTGGATGCTAGATAAAACATCATTGTAATCGACATTCCAAACTAAGGACTAATAGTAGTAGATTAAAATTTGACTAAGGATCTCTTACCTCGCTTCCCTGTGGGTTCGATTTCGATAAACGGGAGCCTTGTATTACTTGAGCGATACGTATACTTGCGTTTGAAATTGTGACTTTACAAAATCATTATAAATATATAAATCTGGGTTTATGAATTCTTGCATATTAAAAGTTGCATCAAGTTTTTGGCGTCATTGTCGAGGGTTTAAATCTTCTAGTAGTGGTGTCAAATTCTTGTATTTTTAGGTATATAAAAAGTCGCTGTCACTCACCACCAACAATAACAAGCCCTAAACTCACTAAGTGGGTCGAGTATATGATTACTTTTTCTCTATTGTGTCTTATTAAGTGTCATATTTTTATTTAATTCTAATAAATTAAGATCATTTTTTATAAAATATGCCCAAGCCATTGTAGGCGGTCTACCTCTGCCTCTCTTAACATAAATTCAATCTTAAACATCTACTCTCCTAACCTGATCATAATGTGACCAAATCATATAGGATGACTCTTTCTAATTTTGTGTACCACAGAAGCTACACAAAGCCTTTCACGCCTATATTCATTTCACATTTTATCTCTAAGTGTAAAGCTACTCATCCACCCGAGCATTTTCATTGCGGCAACACTTAGCTTAATTTTATGCTTCTCTTTTAAAGGCCAACATTTTGTGCCATAAACCATCCTATAAAACTTTCCTTTTAGTCTTAGTGGTACTTTTTTATTACACAATATACCCAAAACATTCCTCCACTTCAACCAACCAAATCGAATTCTACTAATAACATCCCCTTATACATCACTATAAACCATACCTTTGAGCCTCGAGCTTAATGTCGGAGCATCGGAGTTGAGGTCAGTCACCGGAGCTAGAGTCGCCGGAGTTGGGGTTACCGGAGCTGCAGTCGTCGGGGAGCTGGAGTCGTTGGGAGAGGGGAGGAGAGGGTTAGGGCACGAGGAAGAGGGAGTAACTGAGGGGGATCGAGATTAAGGCAAGTTTGGGGGCGAAGCAAATTTTGGCGGTATAAAGAATTCATTTTGAGGGCTTGCAAACGGCTTCAATCTGTTGATTATTAACATTAATACCGTTTGCATTGACCATCAATTACTAAAAATGTTTGTCGGTGAATGTTTAGTCAAATTGTTGGTTCATAAATAGCCGACGACATATGCTCGTTGGTTATTAAGTGCTTAAAAATGATGGTGAAATGCGTCAGTTATAATAAAAATTGCCGTAAACTAATCTACTGTTCATATGTGACGTATACTTGCGTAGTACCCCTAGTGTGAAGGCTTGTCATATAATTTTTAAATCATTTCATTTATTCACACAAGCCCCTAAATAGAATTTTGGCCAATTGCATTTAATCTACTGTTCATACATGACTTATACTTGCGCCCCTACATGTTGTCGGAAGTGGGTGCGCCCGACATCGGGCAACGGTGTGTCGTATTCTTTGTTTGCCAACGCGGAACCAACAAGGGTTTGGCGTAGGCGCGTCAGACGTAAGGCAGACATGACCATGACAGAACTTATTTGCGGGTGTGTTGTGCTCTCTGTTTGCCAGCATAGAACTAGCGTGGGTCGGCGCAGGTGTGTTGGCCGATATGGGCTTGCCAGAACTTGGGTGTGGGTGTGTTGGAGCCAAAATACCCATATTGATATACGACACATTCTGGGCCACGCGACTGGATGATTGCGAGCCATGGGTACTTTGAAAAAGTGGAATATCATCCCATAGGCTCAACGACCAAAAATGATGCCAACAATATTTTTACTAATGGCCTTTGACTATTAAAAATAGCCTGAATTCCTATAGTGTGGCCAAGTTAACAGTAAAGCAAGCTCTAAAATTTAACACATTAACAATGGAATCATTAAACCAAACAATATAAGCATGGATGATTAGCATATGGGTTATGACTTTCATTTGATTTGGGAGTTGAGATGTGTTAACTTTTTAAGCTTACCTTACTCTTAACCTTGCCGGTTATTTATCAATGTGTGTGTGTGTGTTGATTGCTTAAAACTAGTATAATTAATTATTTATGTAAATTTAGTTTTGTAACTATAAATATGTTGAAGTATAAATCTAGAGTTTATATTTCATGAATATCTACTGCCTAATATATATTCCATGCATAATTTGAATAATAATAATAAGCAAAATGCTATTGAGATTAAAACATAAAAATAACCAAGTATATAATAGAAAAAGCTAATTGATACTAGCATATTATTATTCATACAAAATAGGACTAGTGAATAAATCACCCACATTTTAATTTTTTTCCTAAAAAAAAAACAATATAATTAGGGCTGTCAAAATGGCTCGTTGTTCGCGAACACGAGAACAGCTCATGCTCGTTGTTCGCGAACACGAGAACAGCTCATGTTCGACTCGTTAAGAATCTCGTGTTCGGCTCGTTTGCTAAGTTAACGAGCCGAACATGAACAAAGTGAACAAATATTTGTTCGTTCGTGTTCGACTCATTTTGGCTCGAAATACAACTAATCAATTATATATATAACTGTGATGAGTAACCATTTAAAAGTATTAATGAAGAAAATAGAATCAAAATTATTAAATTATATTCAAATCTTTGAAGAGTAGTATTTTTAAAAATTTTAATTGACTACAAGGCTATAAAAACTTATAATCAACTAAGAATTTTAATTAAGGAAATAAACTTAAAATTACTAAATTAGATTCAAATGATGTTTTAAATATTGCCCCAATCCTTAATATCTTATTGTGACGTGATTAGTGTTGTCAAAACGACTCTTTGTTCATGAACAGCTCGTGCTCGGCTCGCTAAGCAAATAAGCCGAACACGAACACACTTTTTGAGCTCGAAATATAAACGAGCCGAAAAAGAGCTTAGCCTGGGCCCGCTTCGGCTCGTTTACACCCTTATATATAATACAAAAATTATTGTACCACAGTTAATATAATTAGTGAAATGTATGTTAAACAATCTAAAAGGTTTTTGCATACATGTATTAGACATTTATATTAGCATATGACTTAATAAATGAGATAGTTTGCTATCTAATGATTATATGTGTGATACAGTACCCATATAATCTAAAATACAGTATGCTATTCCCTATAGGGTTAAAACTTAAGCTAAACAACTATAATAAATTATGGAATGACATATATCTTCCTAATATGAGATTAAATGCCTTTTCAATTTAGCCTATGTTAATTCATAAATTGTCATTGTGAAATATTTTATTAAGGGAAACTTGTAGAGTTCATGATTTCATTCAAACATCTTTAAATCTTCCAAATGGACTTGATGTCTACTTAAATATTTCATTAATGATATTCATATTCACACGCGTCAACTAAAAATTGATGAATGTTTAATTTGAGTTGAACAGATCAACGACAAGTTCATTTTATTCAAATTAATTTTGTATTGTAATGTGTTTATTTTTCTTCAATGACAGAAGAAATACTTCAAACCTTGTCTCTATGTAATGCCTACCATGCTTCTTTCGAGGAAACATATAAGGCAAAACCTTAAGATCAAAATCATTGTTTCTTCGAGGAAACATATCGGATTAAAAGAGAAATCTAAAGGTATTGAGCATTTAATTGTAGGTTGAATGTCCAAACTACTTCAAGTATTTCTTTGCTTTTGTTGTATATAAATCTATTGAATTGTCATTCCATAGACATTGGACTTACAACATAAAATTGAACCACTAAGCTCTTTTTATTTAGTATTTTGTTTATTTTTTTATTTAATCCTATGTAGTGATTTGTTTTCATATTTGTAACTGATTTTGACATTCTTTAATGTGACTGGTCCTTCTGGTCAGCAAGAATTCGAGCCAGTCTTCCAAGTAGGAGCCGCTTAGCTTTTTTGATTGGATGTTGGTCGATCGGTTTTATGAGCACTTATAGCCTTTCATCACTAAGCATTTGTTTGGGGCAATTTGTTCTGAAACACAGTCTGCGTTTAGTGTAAAAAATCAAACGCAGCATGCAACGTTTTCAAAAACCCGCAAAACAAATGGTTATACAGTGTTGAAAACGCTGCCGCACTTATTATCTCGAGCATTAGTTTAATATTCTGATGTAATTTTTTTCTGATACAATTATAAAATTAGTTACAATTTTGATTTTAAATGGTGCTTTTTAATTAAAAATATATTAAAATGAAATTAAAATAAGAAAAAAAAAAAAAAAAAAAAAACAAAAAAAAAAAAACCATCCATCTCTAGGGAGCCAATCCCATTCCCAAAGGGATGAACAGATGCCATCGCGTCTTCCCCATTCCCGAAAAGAAATAGAGCGCTGCAGCGGCAAATCAGCGCTTGTGACTCTCCACGTGTAACCATTCCATTGGTCCAAATCACCATCACACGCGCTTCGATGCCTTCCCAGTAATGAAACTATATAAAAAAAAACCCTCAATATTATTCAATAAATAAATAATAAAAAAATAAATAATTAATATATGGATAATAGAAAAATGGAATCATTTCGGGAAAGAGCCGACTGAAGTCTTGGTTTTCGGTGCGCCAACTCCGGCGGTCGCCGGCCACGTGGCGGCTTCTCCGCTGCTGCCCAGTGAGAAAAGCTAAGCTAATCTCGCCGAATACGCGAAAAATGCATCCACTTGCGGCATGTGAGAGCGACTCGTTACCTTTTAAAACTCAAATCATCGTGGAAACGGGCCCGTTTTAGACAATTAAATCAAAAATATTAATAATATAAGAAAATAACTAATTTTTAAATATTTTTTATATTAATTTATTATTTTATTATTATTTTCATTAAATCAAATGAATTTTAAAATTTTTTAATCTTATTGAAATGTTTGAGTGAGTTTATTCTCTTGCTTCTGTTGGTTGGAAAATATACTTCAATCACAATGCACCACGTGTACTATCCGTTCACATTGAATACAAAAAACTAACTAGTTTAACGCATGACAGAGTCGGACCGTACACGTGGTGCATTGTTATTGAACTGAGAACTTAAAGCCTTAATCAATAAATTAAAATGAATTGCATGAATTCTTCAATTTTATTTAAAAGTAAATATTCAAACATATTTTAAGCTTCTTAAAATATATTATAACATTCTTTAGTTTATTTTTTTTTATTTAAAGAAAAATAATTTCTATCATCAATTTTATATCGTCTAAAATTTTTTATTTTTTATTTTTAAAAATGTCTTTAATTTTATGAATTTTCCCAATAAACTTTTATATTTTAATCAATTATTAAAAACTAAATATATAATTTTCTATTCAAATAAATGCTCCCGGAGGAAGGCTTCGAGGAAAACGGGACGAAGGAAGGAACGAAGAAGATGACCGAGGTTCGTCCTGTAATACATTAATTTATAAGAGATATATTATTAAATAATGGAAATGACGTTGGCCTTATAGCCAAATGACCGCCCTGTGACGGCGGGGGGGCGGGCGGCCCGGCGGCCGGCCGGCCGGCTGGCTAAGCAATCCATCACCAACTTGATTTGATTTGCCGGCCTTTTGTTCCAAGCCTTTATTTGTCATTGGACCAATTGTTTTATGGAGTCAATCGCTCAATTATTTAGGGAAAGCAACACTATATATAAATAAATATATATATGTATATATAGCTTTTATAGTGATCAAAATGAATAAATTATTTAATAGGAAGATGCAGAGTGTATGTTCAATGCAAATATAGATATAATTGTTGTTGCTGTCGGTCAGATATCATGATATAATATCACCACCATTGGTCTTATCTCTATTATTTAGGTTAGATATTATGAGTTTAGATTTTTAATTTGCTTATGTTGAATGTTATGGGAAGTGTTGAATCAATTATTTATAAATTATTTTACATAAATTCAATGTTTCTAGTTTTAGATCTAGTTTTTTTTTTTTTTTTTCATTTCTAGTGTCTTGATATTAATTTTATCAATTTGTCTCGTAGGGTAATTTTGTTTTTAAATTAACTTATATTCGATGTGTATTACTCCAATTAATCTTTTAACCCAAAATGTTTATTAGTTTTGATACGTCGTCTTCAAACATTCATCATCCGACATGAATATTGATGTATGGCACGAATCTTGGGAGAGGTTTTTTAACAATAAAAGTTTAAATTTTGATTAAAAATCATTAAGAACACTGATTTCAATAAACTTATAGTCAGGCTGATCGGAATGAGACGAACCCAATGATACCAAAATTGGTCCAATACGAGTTTAAAAATAAAAAGTACATTAAGTTGATAAACCACTTTTGGAAGCTTTCAGTGCATGATTGAAATGTCAAACGAATTTTGAATATAGCATGCTTATAGTCAAATCAAGCAAGTTCACAAGACAAATGTTCTACATCATTACGATTAAATGCCCATAGAACGCAATCCAATCAAGGGAATCTCCCCAATCTATTTGATCAAAGTGTTATGGATTTTTTTCTTATTTGCAATTTGGATTATATAAATATAATCATACCCCCATCTTGAGAGGAGACTAAAACAGAAACCAAAAGAAAACCATAGTTTGAAGAAGAGGGAGCTGAAGTTTGGTATTTTGGACCAACAATCCGACAAACACTTCTAGCTTCTGCAGTCATCGCACACTGTTGACCACCGCTCGCTGATTGCCACAATTCATCATCAGCCAATGTCCGCTCCTTACGGCGAAACACCATGTGAAGCACTCAACTGACATTGGGGAATCACATAGCAACGTACTAAGGAGTGAATTATCTCAAATGTCAAGTCGACTTCAAATATGGTGTACTGAAGCTCTTGCAATTACTCCTCACTATGACAAATCCTTATTGAGGGGCACCGTGTTCTGTATATCAACTTTGTAACTCGAGAAACTATGTAACTCTTTCTCATTTGTTGGACAAAGTGTTATACTTGTAATCACCAACTCATAGTTCAACATCTCAATTGAGCAAGACTCCATAATTTTTATCCTTCCTAGGTTTTCCATGTAAAATTTTTTAGTATCTCAACTGGTTATTTTCATTTATTTGTGTGTGTGTGCCAGATTTTTGTATGTTACTGAGATGATTATTTATTACTCTATCATAGTGAATCTTTTAATATTCATCGGTTTGGTGTCATCTGTGGGAAAAAGATAATCCCACCACTGAGGTACTTGTGAGACTTGCTGCATAGCCCCAAAACACAATACTCACAATAACAGAGCATTCCAATCGAACAACAATCATTTTAGAAGAGTCACAGAGCTAAGTGAATTTAGACTTGGCATCTTCCCACCCTGGAAAGCTTTACCCTACTGGGAAAGGTGTCGCAGTTCCTTCTCTGTAAGCCTGAGTACACAAGATGGAGGAGTCTCAATTGAAGATTCATAAGTTCCTATGTGGACCCCTAATTGTTGTTCCTCACAAAGTCAGATTAAAATTATTTTACACCATTTCAACATAAAAAAAAATGCCCCATTTAAGCATACTCGTACCATGCCCTCTCCCCATGATGGAACCCTTCTCGCTTGCAAGCTGAGATACTAGCCTCCTTGATACTGTAAGTTCCACTCATCTATCTCATGTAGCTCACCAGGCGCTACCACACCCTGTTGTTGCTCCAGATGATGTCATCTGTGACGAGCGATAATGTCTGGTCTGAAAAGTTTATTATAGGGGACATGGATTGCTTTCTTGCTTGCTGTAACTTTCAAGAATCCTCTCTCATAGTTTAGGCAGTCCTCTAACACCTTATTCAAGTGTGTTTCAAGATTTCATACGTTAAATCCTATGGAAATGTGGCTAAGCCCTACACTTATGTGACCACTACTGAACCATCATGCAAACTTAATGTGCCTCAAATATGCTACTATGTCCTATATTCTCGGCTACTCTCAATTGTTAAACATGTGTTTCATTCTATAATCTTTCAAGGGGTACTATCAATACCTTCAATGAGATTGCCAAATTGTTCGTTGAGCAGTTCATCACAAACTAGAAAATCATCAAAGTTTCATCCTACCTCTCGAGAAATTGTTGGAATGAGAGAGAGTCACAAAATAACTACTTTTGAAGGTTCTCTACCGAAGCTCACCAGATCTCGGAGGTGGATGCTAAATTGTTGAGAGGAGTATTTCTTGAAGGGCTTTGCCTAGGACCTTTCTAATTTGCATTAATGCAGAAGACATTTTGCTCCTACACCAGTGTTAAGGCTTATATCACTGCAGAAGAAGCCATTAATGCATATAAAGTGCATATCGAGTGATTGGGGGGCAAGTGCAAGAGTAACAGTAGGGACTCCAATCAAACATCATAGCTGAGAAATTCCAAATAGTAAGGGAATCATGACCTCCCTCCTCGGCCTGCAAACCATTGATGAAAGTCTCGACCCGTGAAGGAGTATACATTTCTCAACGTGTCTGGCGTTGACATTCTTATGGCTATCAGAGATGAAGAGAATGTTAAGTGGCATTGCCTCGTGAAATCTAACTCGGTGAATATGAATCAATATTTTCACTTCCATCAAAGTCATGTTCGCACTACTAAAACATGTAAACAACTAAAGAAAGGGATCAAAAAACTGGTTCGACATAAATATATAGGTTGATTTGTGCAGAATAAACAAGTGGCACTGATAAAGCTACCACTATGAGGAAATAGGCACAGAAGCAATAACATGAATCACCAAGTCATTGGTCAAGTTCAAGGATTAAACAAATTTACTTGTTACATGCCCTCAAGTAATCTCATATCTAGGCAAAGATTAAAATGATATTTGTAGTTCTCATGTGGCTTCTTGATTCTTTAACTAGATTATAAAAGTGTTATAAAAGATATGCAAATCTCATTTTTGGGTAGGATTTTCATTATGTTATAATAACTTCACCTTTTCCTTAATTCCCTTCTTAAATCTAAGACAATCTCAAAAAACTTACTGTAATAGAAATATTTTTATGTCCCAAAGATATTTTCAAATTGATTAAGATTCAACAAACTAACCTAACATTCCTTAACCACTTTCCTGAATATAATAGCTTAAGAACTTAATTAAGAAGTTTTTAAGTCTTAATACTTACGAGATAACTAAGACACAATTTTTTTTTTATGCTCATCTCAAGTTTCTACTTAGAGTGTTTGGCCATTTATTTTATTTTTTCATTAAAATTGGGACTTTCCCACTTCTTTACCTTTTATTTTCTTTTTATTTTTCAATTTCACTGAGAATTACTATATCTGATGGAGCGTATATATTTTAAAAATTTTAAAATTTTAATTACCCCAAGATGATAATTCTCAAACTCTTCTTGGTGTGACTTCCAAAATATAATAATTCATTCAAATCTCAAGACTCAAATACATTAGTTTGATTGAATATTAAAAGACTAAAGGTATCTTTGATTGACTAAAAATAATTTAAATAAACATTTTTTATTATCTTAAGGAAAATTAAGATTCATTTGAAAGTTGTTAAAGTGTAAGACTCAATTATTAGAACATAATTTCAATCCTCTTTTGAAAGTTGTTAAAGTGTAAGACTCAATTATTAGAACATAATTTTAATCCTCACTTTAATGAGTATTCACGGTTCAAATAGGGACATTATATAATCTCATTAGATTATTAAGATTCCACACAGGAGTCCCTCACCTTAAATTATAATCATTAGTTCAATTAGGAGAATCACTTCAAGGCAGGTAAACATACGTCACTCCCTCCCCAAACTTACTTTCTATCTATGCTTGCCACAAGAAAAATTACAGGAAATGACAAGAACATAGCACGTAATAATAGGGAATTGATGTCATACAATTCAACACAACTGATGATCACATAGGATCACTAATATAAATGAATAAAATTGAGTAAGAATTCCATAAACTCATATGACTCTTGCATAAGTAGAGCAACAAAAAAATATTCAAAATAAATTCAAATAAAAAATTTAAGTCAATTTCAAATCAAATTTCAAAATAAATTTCAAAGCATATAGAAAAAAAGAAAACTTGCTCAAAATTTCAGTGAACACTTGAGTTGCCTCCCATGATAGTATTTAGTTTAACATCCTTAGCTTGACCTAAAAATATTCCTTTATGATCAAAATTTCAATTTGGTAATTCTCGAGCAATCTCACAAAATTTTATTGGTCTTTGAGTTTTTATTTAAATTCTAAATCTCTAGTATTTCTTGCAAATTTTCTGTCTCAGTTTATTAGTAGTCTTTTAGAGTGTATGTAAGAGTTTTATTCAGATTATCATTGTTATGAATATTTTCTAAATCTAGAATTCCCCCAATTAATTCCTCTTTTTTCATAACAGTGTTTTCCTAACAAGTTGTAAGAAGTGGTTCCCTAGATATTGGGTTAGTTTCTCCCCAGGTTTTTCAGGCCCGGGAACTAGCTCTGCTGGATTACTCTTCTACTTGAGGCTATCCTCGAACTCCTTCCTTGGGGACACTCCTATGGGCGGTCCTATAGGTTCATCTCTCTCCTTAATAATGCTAGGGTGCCTTAAAAAGGATAGCAAATTCTTCCTCAGTCATTTTCCAAAAAAAAAAAACATAAAGCTCGACTTGCTCTTTAGGGACCAAATCTTCATATTCAAAGTTATGGCTATCCACTACCCCTAAAATCCTTTAGGGTTCTAGGCTAGTAAACTACCCTCATTTGATTATATATGTTACTTAATGATCTTATTTAGCTCAATAATTGATTCAACAAATTTACTATCAATTCATTTAATTGTGAATTTTCTTAAAGGTAGTCAATATCTTGGTTATTCTAAAATTTTACAAGATTAGCTTGGGTGCTCCACTATTGCTAGTTTTTTGTGTTTGGATTATTTCTATTCCAATTGAAGTTTTGGTTAGTTAAACAACCTAAGTTATAGTTGTTGGAATTTGGGTCATTAAACTTAATTCTTGTGACAGAGTGGTCAAAATTCTTGAGAATGTTATCCATCAATGGATTAGCATACTTCTAAAAAGGTATAAGGTGGTTTTTTTGAGGCGTTGGCATTATGTGTTCAAAGTTCAAGGGAAAATTAGTCATCAATGGGTTGGCATAATCCTGAAAAGGTATAAAGTGGTTAGCATGGGGATTTATCATTCTAAAGTGTTGAAAATTTTAATTTATTTTTTAATTTTGAATTTTTATTTTCAAAATAGAATTACACACAATAACAAAATAAAACATAAAACACAATAATGATAAAAAATAAAAAATTTATTAAACTTATACTTTGAGCATCCATGTGTTCTAGAGATGATATTGGAATACTTCTAATCTTCTTGAATAAAGGCAACTTGGAGTACGACCTCGGCTTGAAATTTTCATCCACCAATAATATTGTTGAGTTTGAAGCCCTTGTTGTTGAGTTAAAGCTCCTCAATGATTGTAAAGTACAAAACTTGATCATCCACCCTAAATCTTGCGTCCTAAGTAGAGGGAAACTTTGATGCCCACAACTTGTAGCTAGTACAATATCTTAACCTGGTGAAGATCTTGCTCAAACCGAAATACAACAGATCATCCATACACTTCAGGAACATAACACACAAATTGATGCCCTCTCTAAGATAATAACCTAACAAATTGGAGATCTTTTCAAAAGATAGTGCATTGAGTAGATACCTTTTCTCTGCATCCAAATCCCTTGGTTGATACTATCTGTAGACAAGTTGATAGAGCCATTTTGGATGGACTCCATTATCTCCTTCCATGATGGTACGTTGCATGTTCATGTTACTGTGCTAGTTTAACAATGAAACATGGCCTCCAACTTCATCATTATATGGGACAAACTAAATAAGAAGTCATTTATCAGTGCTTTTCTCAAATAACTTCCACCATTTAAAGCTAACTACACTCTATGTGAGATACATTCTGGGATATATCAGAAACACTTCAGAGTGCATCCAGTCACTTTTAGCTTCACGTGTCTGATAAGGGCATAATTTTTTAAACTTTTTTGCTAATTGGGTTATCATAAACAAATGGTCATCCTTAGTCACTTTGGAGATGAACAAATCATCGTTATTAGTGAAATCTTTAGCATTAGTTGAGTTGCCACTTAGAGGGGATGTGAAGCCTTCCATCATCTCTGGAACAAACTTTTCCGAGTCAAACAAATGGCTTCTTCTACTTGAGAAAGTACCTTACAACTAAGAAACATGATTGCTTTCTTTATGGTCAAGTTCTCTTTGTACACTCTTCTAGCTGTAGCAGCTGCTAAAAAGCTTGATTACTTATCCTTATGAATTTTTGCAACTAGAGACTCTAGCTTATTTTTAGGATCATTTGTCTTCATGTTTGTACGAAAGTGCAAAATTTTTCAATTGCACTCACTGCAGCTAGAACTCACTTCCCTTCTAAGCCCCCGACCTTTCGCTCAATGGGGGTAAACATCATGGGACCATTCCTGATTGCTACCAGACAATGGAAGTCATAATTTTAGCCATTAAATAATTCACTGTGTAGGTTGAAGCCAGCCGGCTCATCAAGATCACTGAAGTCAATGCTAAACAGTTTGCCTGGAAGAACACTGTATGTCATTTGATCTCCCTACAAAGATTATCGTAAAAAGGACTTGATTCTTTTCTTTATGAAGGTGCTCACATTATGCTACAAAGATCTCCACATCCAACTGGTTCACACTACTATTGCATACCCTCGAAAGAATGGGAAGATAAAAGTAACAAATCAAACCATGCTAAAAATTCAGAAGACTCGTCTTGAAAAGCTTGCGGGGTAGTGGCTTGAGGAATGCCACAATGTTCTTTGGGCTTACCCACCACATCAAAAATTCCAACTAAGGAGACACCTTATAACCTATGCTATGGCATAGAGGCCATCATCTCAGTTGATATCAGAGCCCCAAATCCTCTAGTTTGGGCCTTTAGCTCTAAAAGCAAAGAGGAGAAACTTTGGCATCAACTAAACCTCTTCTCGTAAACATGCGATGTGATATAGTTCATTGTTACTTCTTTCAACCTAAGGGTGGCCCACCACTTCAATCGAAGAGTCAAGCCTCGCCTATCTCTGTTGGGGGCTTGGTCCTGCAAAGTCTTGAAGCAGCTGGCCATGAGCTACAATGCAACAAACTTCTTTCTTTAGGAGGGATCTTACGTCGTCACCACCATGATCAATGCTGCAACCTTGAAGCTTAAGGATTTAGAAGGGGAAGTCTTGTCTCAATATTGGAATGCGCAGAACTCTACAAGTACCACAAGTAGCAATCTAGTTATGTAGTCTTCATTCTGTGTATGTTATTTTTTCTTTTCCTAATTCTTGTGTTTGTGAATATTAGTTTTGTTTGTTTGCATCTGACATTGTTATGTTTTCTTTATTTCCCTAGAAACACTATTTTATTTGTGACTTATAAAATGAGGAGGATTCCCTTTCTTTCCTCTATAGGAATGTCACCTCTAGAAAGTGTAATGGTTCATTTACGAGCCACCTCAAGCTAACAACCCAAGAAATATGCAATTTGTGATGTAGCTTTATTAGAGTTTGATCAATCCCAGAAGTACTCGATCTGACCTCTTTCGTAAGGGTCAATATCACCAAGCTTTATTCTGATACAAAATCTATAATTTGTCCTCTTTTGGATGCAAGATCTTACTTTACTAAGGTTGTATTTATTTTTTATTCTAATTGTCTCATTGAATAAGCTGTGATATTAGGGTGGGAGTGTTAAAAAATTCCTTGTAGCTTGTAACATTTATCTTTTAAGCCCAATTTTAGTTTGACCTTAAAGACGTACTGGAACAATGAGGTATCTTTGTTCTGCATTTTTTTTGTGTCATAGAATATAAATATTGGATACTAACCATCATAATAGGGTCATCAATGAACATATATGTTGGTCATAACATCCGGTAGACCCAAGTGTAGTTAGAATTTTTATAATCAAAATAATCAATTCTAGAAAAAAAATAGTTGAAACCAGCTAACCTTTAACCACCCAATGATGATGATAACATGATAATTAAATGATCACTACAAAGAAGCAAGATCAAGTATTAACTATTACCAATATTTTTAAATTCCTTCGACATAGCAATATTTCGAGAAAGATATTATATCACCATTACATACCTATAAAAATTCTAAGATTGTGATTACACTAAAAAAACAAAAAAAAGTTTATACTCACTCTCATTTAATTCTTATAATACACCTCAAAGTAGCTAAAAATTTTGTTTCTAATAAAATGAGTCACTTCTGTGGAAGAGCCTTCATTAGTAATTACATATTTCACAATTACTAATACTCTACTTTATCTTAACTCATAGCATATTCTCTTGAGCTGAACTTAGTAGCTAGTTGTGACTTACTTTGAGGAACGCGTGGTCAAATAAAGGTAAGCTTACCTTGTTAAAACCTTTAAGTCTAAAATATTGAATCTCTAGACTAAACACAATAAAGTTCCACCTATCAAAGAATTTTTCATCACGGACTCAAGCTAATTTGACTGAAATCTACCACATGCTATCTCATAAGGCATATCACTGTCAATCAAAACTCTTGCCTATCATAAATTTTCTCTATTTTCATAACATTATAATATTACGCTTCACAATCATCCTGAATTTAATTTTATCTTCATATCTTCATAAGATCATATTAATTGGAACTCGCAACATTTAGTACTATTACATGTGATTTCACTAAGTAATTATGTTTGATGGCTATCATCAAAAATAGCAAGGCAATGGGGCAACAAACATAAGAGATGAATAGAATTATCAACATACATAAGAGTTTGAATTTTAATTATAGTTGTGAGCAAACCGTTGGCTTTGCGTTTCCACCACAAAAAAAAAAAATTGTGATATGATAGAGTATTTAATATTTAATCATTACAAGATAATTTGCAATAAATTTATTATCTTTATAAATGTTACCCACTAAAATATCATTTGACAATGATTTCAGCTTTGTAATGATTTGAACTGCTACGACGTTTTAGCAACTTAGTACTGGTTAATATTGTGGCAAACAACATTGAATAACAATGATTTTAACTGGTACAAAAGGCAAAAGTCTTCTTGAAAACATCAAACTCTTTGTTCTTTAATCAATCTTGTCTTGAGGAAAATGTGAATCCATAACTATTTAATCTCTCCTTAAAAGTAAACTTAAAGTCATATATTTTTAAAATTGTAGAAGTTGTTGAATCAAAATCTTCCGGGGGACGAGCGTAAGGAATAGAACGTAAAAGAAAAGGATATAGCAAAAAAAGTACATAATTGAACAGTAAAATTGTGTAATTTTTATTTGTGAAATGAGCCACATATTTGACTAAATTGCACTCTGTACCTCTAGTAAAATAGGATATTACGATTTAGTATGATCGGGGGCCTCAGAAGGCACCCAACCAGGTGCTTGATCAGGGCAACCGTATCTTATGGCTAGTAGAATAGCCCGGACAGACCATTTTATCTGTTCAGCCTGTTCAATAAATATTGGGGGTTGGATGTCACTCGGCTAGTACGAGCTTGGTGAATAGGAGCGAACTCTTTGGTTACTTCTGGCCGCCTCGGTTGGCCACATCACCTCATCTGTTGATTGTTGGATTATATTCAGGTTGGGTTTAGGTCAAGTGATTTCGGGTCGGATCAATTTTAGATTAGGCATGAACTCGATTTAATATCACTAAATTAAACAATGATGTATACTTTCATGATGAAAGGCATACATTTCTCCCACATAATCTTACTTGCGAAGTAAATGATAAGATGAAAAACAATAGTATCAAACTCCATAAAATATCCCGTGGAAGAATTTTTGAGACAAAATAAGGGCTGTCAAAACGGCTCGTTATTCGCGAACAACTCGTGTTTGGCTCGTTAAGAAGCTCGTATTCGGCTCGTTCGCTAAGTTAATGAGTCAAACACGAACAACACGAATAAATATTTTTTCGGTCGTGTTCGACTCATTTTGGCTCGAAATACTACTATAATTCAAATATATATATATATATATATTTGGTGAGTAGTATTTTAAAAAAAAATTTAATTGATTACAAGACTACAAAGATTTATAATCAATTAAAGCATTAATTAAGAAAATAGAATAAATTTATTAAATTAGATTCAAATGATATTTTAAATTTTTCTCCAATTCTTAACGTCTTATAGTTATGTGATTAGGGTTGTCAAAACTACTCTTTGTTCGTGAGCGGCTTGTGTGCGGCTTGTGTTCGACTCGCTAAGCAAACGAACCGAACACGAACACACTTTGAACTCAAAATATAAATGAGCCGAACACGAGCTGAGCCTGGGCTCGGACCCCTAATGGCGTGCAAATGCATCTGAAGTTATATGCGCCCATGTATCTCTAGGGCACTAATATATAGGTGTGTAACTGGTGTTCTATTGTTTGACAGCTTTACATAAGTCCCCTTGGTCTCGAATTTGAATTCATCTGGGTCGAATTACCATGTATAAAGTGGACAGACACATGTTATCGTCAATCTTTATATATATATACTTTATATATATATATATATATATATATAGCATCGTAATTGACGGGCATTTAAAATTATATTCGGATAAGATTGCAACTATAGTTTTTTATGAAATGGAAATTTTGGCACGCCTACATTTAAATGATTTATTCCACTAATGATAAGCTCAATCTCCACGGATACCTTCTCTCTCTATCTCTGTCAAAGTTTGTGCAGTAATTTCATTCACTCCCCGTGGCACCCACGTCACCACCCACCACCACGAGTGGGTTCCACATGTGGGCCCCATTTTGAGCTGTACAAGTATTTTCCGTGATCGGCCCCACCATCCACAGTGCCGGTTTTCTTCCCGAAAAGCTCCCGCTGCTTTGCTGCAGATCTCTCTGTTCGTCATTAACACGAAACAGTTGCTTTTCGATCGCGCATGCGACACGAACGGCCTGTAGAAACGTGGATTGGTGAAACATTGTCTCTCCTGTTTATTCCACACATCTGATCGTCGTCCATCCGCTGCACAAAAGCTTTATTTTCCCCTTCAATAAATTTAAACAATCTTATTCAAAATATTTTATTAATCATTTAATTTCAAAGATGCCTCTAAATTTTCCAATGGGATTATTGAACACTTTGCGAAAATATGACGTCCGGAGTCTGGATGTGAGTTACGTCCGAACAACGTGAAATATTTGCGTACATAAGATGTACGCAGCGCTGGGTACATCAGAGGTTATTCTGGTGGTACAGGGGAGTTATATCCGGGTTATACCGGAGGTTACAAGGGGGTATAACCCAGATATAACCCCATTGTACCCCCTGAATAATCCTTGATATACGCAGCGCTGCGTACATCTTATGTACGCAAATATTTCTCCCGAACAACAGATATGATGCACTAAAATGTTATTTTTTTTCCTTCGTTCTTCCGTGCATCGAGTCCATCGTCCGGACGCAACTTACGTCCGGACTCCAGGCACTATTTTTTCCTCGATGAGAGCTGTAATTTTTATAACTGGGTCAGACCTCCTGATTTTTTTCTTTTACATATTTTTCACTAACTTATGGTGTCACAACTAATTAACTTTTTTTTGAAATGTCATACAAACAACAACGTTAAGACGATAATACTTATATGGGGTCGCCTTGATGAGTGACACGTGGCAAAATAGTATGACTTAATCGGAGACTCATATAGGAGACTTTGAGGAAAGGTGACCGAGAATTAAGCGTGCAAGCTTTAACCGAACACGAATCTTCCACTGGGTTGGGCCCAAAAAAGTATGCACTCTCGTATTGGCAGAAGCTTTGGAAGTTGCTTTCTTCATTTATTTAACAATCATAATTATGATTAAAAAAATTCAATTTTTGGGCACAAAAGTAAATTTATATGCTCCATATTACATTTATACTCTCTCTCTCTCTCTCTCTCTCTCTCTCTCTCTCTCTCTCTCTCTCTCTCTCTCTCTCTCTCTCTCTCTCTCTCTCTCTCTCTCTCTCTCTCTCTCTCTCTCTCTCTCTCTCTCTCTCTCTCTCTCTCTCTCTCTAGCTCTCAAGGTTAACTACACATTTTCAAAATAGTTTTTTTGAAAGTAATTATTTATTTTAAAGAGAATAGCTTCTTCAATGACATGATAAATCTCCATACATTTGGGTCAAGCATTGGATGTAACTTAACTTGAGAGTTGAGATGTGGTTTGATTGAGGGTTGAGTTTAGCTCTACTAAGGGGGGAGCTCATGGAGGATATAGCATTAAGGTTTTAATTTTGGTTTTTGGAAGTTGATATGCATGTTACATTATATTAAACTAGTGAAAAAGTGTCCATAGAGCGGATTTTTTTTTATTTGATTGATTCAATTTGTTCAAAATAGCATATGATGCCCGACATAATCCACTTAACTATTGAAAGTTGTGCATGTTGTGTTGGAATCAATGATATGTGTAGTAAATGCTTATCATAGTCATATATATATACTCATACAACACTCATGTAGTATTTATTAATATAAACTTTAAGCATGGATGATTACTTTTTAAAGAGACAATTAACTTTAGGAATGTGTTTTACTTAAGATGAAATAATGGAAACATGGGCGGCGAATCATAAATGCCTATTAATAGCAGATGAGAGGCAAATATCTGCCTGGGGGCAGGCCACATCTTTAATAATGCTTTATTTGTAATAAGATTAATTTTAAAATGTGTGCGATCAGATACGTGCATATGAGAAAAAGTGGCATGCAATTTTTATTGTATATGTACTCTCCATTTAATCCCATTTGAATAGTGAAAGAGATATTAAGTTGTGCAACCACTTCAATTTTTTAGTCTTCAATTATTAGCAAAGCCTTCCAATTATATAAACTATATTACAACTTGCAAATTATTTAATGGAGTTTAATGGGTAAGGAGAGGGAAAAGAAGTAAGTGCCTTTCAAACCAATTATATGCCTTCTTTCATAGCCTAGGTTACAAAGAACATTACCACTATATCAAAGACTTTATGATGGAACAAATTATTAGATGCTCATTTTAGTCCTCCTCAAAGATTTTGTATTTTAGTCAATTAAGCTATGTTTAAATGCTTGGAAATTGAGTAAAAATAAATTAAAATAATAACCTAAAAAAAGTAACTATTCATTGTTGACTCATAATCAAAATATTCATCATAGAAACTCCAAAATTGAGTAAAAGAAAATTAAAGTAATAATGTAAAAAAAGGGAACTATTCATTGTTGATTCTTAATCGAAATACTCATCGTAGAAACTCCAATTCATTATATTTCCTCCATTTTCTTCAATTGAAAGTAAATCTTATTCTGTAGCATGCTAGAGTGACACTAAAAAGAAAATTAAAATCAAATGTCAGAGTTAGAAAGAGTTTAAAATTGAATTAAATTTAGGTGAGCGTCTTTCTAATTAGCCTACTTATTTTTAAATCTTAGCTTATATATTATAAAGAGCAATTCTTTGGAATATGATTGTGATTTTGTGGATGTTCTTACCTTTATAGTCTTAATAAGCCAGTGTTGACTCCACATGAGCTCTTATGGCCATGCTTAAAAAGCTAAACCACATGATACTTTTGAATATCCACACAATTTTATTGAAGGTTTTAAATAAAAAAGTCTCAATTTAAAGCACTCAAAAATTAGAGAAACAAAAGAGGATTTATTTATTTTCTTTTATTTATATTTCGATATTCTATATATATGTATATATATATATATATATATCCACCACTCGATTTTTTTCTTGTTATTGGATTAATAAGTTTTTTATATATATATATATATATATATGATTCCTATCCAGCACATCCATGCACTGATGATGCACACATAGATATCATCATTGAGGAAAACAATTGCATTAAAATATCTCTGCTGATGCATCTTATAAGAAAATCAAATAAATAAAATATATAATATAAATATTTTAAACTCCTTATCTCACTTAACATGGACAACATATTCATCTTAGGTGATCAATTTTTAGTTTTTTTTTTCCTAAGAAAATGATTAAGAAAATCTTAAGCTTATGATATCTTCAAAAATTCTAAAATATTATTTACTTCTTAATTGATATCTTCTAAGTGAATTTTGATCATTCCTCTTCGCTTAAAAACTATCTCTCATGTTGACTCCCACAATCCTTTGTTGACATCGTCAAGCAATATGTCTTTCTTCATATCCCCATCGACGCATCAAAGTCTTTGTTGTTGTTGTGCATTTGGCAAGCCTGCAATGTAGTAAATCAAATGAGAACTATGGAGATCCGAGATTGTTCTTCTGACCGAAAGACTCTACCATTGCATGACTGAGTCTAATTCACTTAGGGCACAAATTTAAGCCGAAGACTAAGAATTTATATGGAGATTCATCTCCCATCATCAGTAATTCATATGATTTTTTAATTTTATGGAATTCGAAGATGGTGCAACGATGACAACTTTTAATGATCAACATAGGTTTTAAGAGAGGCTCGAGTGAAGGAGAAATAAGAGGAATAGGCTGAAGATAAGATGGTGAATGAGACGTTTTGATGTATGAGCGGGTTCATCCTCAATTCATTATCTTATTTAAAAACAAATAATATTATAAAATTATATTTTAAATAGATTGAAATTCAAGAGTTAATGTAATTAAAATATTTTTAAAATTTCCAATCAGTTTTGATTTCTTATTTTTGCTCATTTAATTTTTTATTTTTATTATTTCATAACAATAAATACTTGAATCAAAATAATTTTATATGATAAATAAGCTGATTCATGCAACCTCAAAATGTTAAATTGATGCTGAAATCTGAATTTAATTACACTTGAAGAAAAGAGATGTTTGATGTTAAGTACTTAGGAAATTCAAACCTTTCTTTTGCAAGCTTTGAAAGTGGAGCGATTATTGCGTGCGTCCGATCACAGCCGCGATGTGCGGCTGTGATCGGAGAGCACAAGCAGATCTGCGTACGCTCTCTGCACGCAATAATTAGACTTGAAAGCGAAGAGATGCATAAGTATTTGTAATTTATAATAAAAAACATATAAATTCAATGAAAAACTAAAAATAAAAAATGATAAATAAAAATGATTCTTAATTAGCTCATCAATCATTGATTTTTATATAATTATGGCGTCGTTTGCGAATGTTGCCTATGTGTTGCAGTGTACAGCGACGCGAATAAAAAATTTCATTTGGCGAACGAGAGTTACCCGAAATTCTTTTGATTTTTTTTTCTGTAAGAACAGTGATTTTTTATCATTTTAGATCTACACTGACAGCGTATGCAGAAATGCATACATCGTCTGATCTCCACCGTCCATCAATTTCTTTCTTTTAAAAAAAAATTTAAAAATGAGGCTCATCCAAATACATCTTTGCTCGAACGGTGAAGAACGGACAACGTATGCATTGGTATAGAATAATTTTTCCTCGAATGGGCCAAGGTGAAGTTCAAATAATTCATCAAAAGGCCAAGCTTCAAAACCTTCTAGTTGATGGGCCCCAGCTTTTACATACGTTTTGGATCAATCTCAGGCACAGTGATACATATATATATATTACAAAGAACATTATATATATATATATGGACGTAAAAGTGAAATTTAAAAGTTTGAGAAATATGTTTTAATTTGGGATCAATTTTACTTTTATAATTTTTAATTTTTTTTATTTTGAAAAATATTTTTATTTAGTGTTTTCATACATGTTTTATTTCTAAAAATAAATTAATATGTTTTTCCAAAACACTTAAAATAATTGTTAGGTGTTTAGATTGTTTTTTGAAAACAATCATAATTTAATCAAATATCCAAATACATTTAATTTCAAATCAAAACATAACAATAAAATTAAAAATGAAAATAGAAAATAAAAAATAAAAGTGATCCCCAACAACACTTTAATTATTCAATTTTTTATTTCAATAATTTTTAGTGTTGAAGTAAAAGTTTCAATTAGAAAAGCCCAAAAAGACAAAAGTGCTTTGATTCAAATTAAAATGGCCTCAAATCAAATATTACAAGTTTAGTTAGGAACTTGGCTACAAATTTGAGTGATCAAATAATCACCATACCTTGCATGCTTATATTAACACAAATGCATTGTTTAGAGAAATTCAATGAAACCAAATCTTCTCAATTTTAATAACAATTACAATAATTAGATGTACAAGGAATCATCTATCATCTATGAAATTTATATAGAGTGTCTGATGAAGTGTTTGAAAATTTTTGTCAAATTTATTAATATGTCACTCTCATAAATTATAAATAAACGCTAAAATTTGTATGAAGAAAAATAAAAGGAGAAATTAGGGTTGGACTTAGAATTGGAGCATGAGAGGGCTCTGTCGGATGATGACTGTCAATGATCATCACTTGACCAATATCATATATCATATTTTTGTTTCTCTGTTGTTGCTTAATCATTGTTACTTAATTATTGGCATTTGATTAATATCACTTGATTGGCATCACAAAACACAGTTGCTAGACTACCTTAACACAATGACTATTGCTTAATTAAAGTCTCTTCATCATCTTCGTTGTAGTACCATCACCTGACAATTGTCAACCGATAATAATCACCTACTATTTTTAATAATGTTAATGCACATTATTTTCAACAAGGCTAGAACACATTGTTGGCATCAACATTGACTCATGACATTGCTAACAATGGTGATGAACACTATTAAACAATTGTCAACATAACCACAAAACGAAGTTATTTGCATGCAATTAAAAAAAATGCTGACTCCCGTCAATTATGTCATCCATCATTTTCCATCATTATACATTTTTATACTAATGTAGGTATTGACCACCTTTTTTTGTTAGCTTCACTATTAAAGTTGATGCACACTAACAACATTAGTGTTAGTTCACATCAAGTTTACTATTTATTGTTACCAACAAATCTAATAATGTTTGTCGACATGAATATCAATGCATGTTATTATTAACAAACACCAATGCATGTTGGTGACATTAAATATTATATTAGACATTATTTGAGCCCCTTTTTGTTCTAATCGAATGACCTTTTTAACGTGTGTCCTCTTCAAAACCTTCTTTCTAAATCACCCTTAAAAAAATATGGGAAGAAATAAAAAGATGAAAGTGGAAGAAAACAAAGAAAAAAAAAAGAGTAGATACAAATATATTTATATAGAAAATACCTTATAACATAAACTAGAGAAGAGCGGCTCAAAGTAAATTAAACCATAGCAGACTTAAGAGAATACACGAGAAAGAACATATAAAAGATCTTAATAAACAAACTAGAATACTAAATAAATTTTATTTTATTTTGGGTTCAAAGAGATATCATTCAATGACGATCCTTGTGCTCAATTATATCATGAGTGATACCCAGAAAAACTGTCAATAAAAGAAGTTATACTTGCTTGCTATGACTATAGAAGTAAGTCCCAAGTTGATTTTTGTCATCTTAACAAGGGAGAACTCTTATCAGCATAGCATCACTAGCTATCGGGCAGATAATGAATCATCATAACCTGATGAATAGCTCGCCCCTCAATGAGGAGGGCTTATAAAACCACTATAAGACCCAACGAAGGAGTACAAAAATGGTCCAAAGGGGGTAGATAATGGTGGACAAGAAAATTCTTAAACATGTATAAATAGCTTGGTCAAGATTTCACATATTTGTCATCTCAAGCTATCGACACTCTAAGTCTACTTTATCAGGAAGGTAGTCGATCCAACCAAACTAGGAATCACCTGCCAGCAACCTGTGAGTTGCATCATCCAGGGTGGCTTAGTAGCCCTAAATTCTAAAGAGTGAGACATCTAAGCTATGGAAATACAAACAAAAACATGAATCAATATAAGAAAGAAAAAATTATTTTATGAATTACAAAGCTTAAATCATAAAACTAAAGAATATTATAGACTTTTGAGCTTGTTTAAGTTATTATTAGAATGAAATAATGTAAGTAAAAGGCATATGCAATGCAAGTTCCTTTAAATTTGGACTTCACGAATGATAATAAATGGTCAATGGCTAAATTTTTGTTTAGTAAAGCAATATAATGAGAATATAAAATGATAAAAATTCAACTCAATATAAATTCCAAGAAGGCATCTTGATTGAAAAGACAACCTATTTAACATTCTTAAGCATTCTGATGATAAATTTCACATTTTCTTTCACAATCAAATTTTAATTGTGAGCAATATAATGAATATATAAGAATTATTTCCATAATAAGAAAATTTTAATCATCTATTAAAAAAAACACTTTAATATCCTAAAATCTGAGTAACTTATTAATGCACCAATTTTTTTTGGAGTTGTTTAGGGTTTTTTGGAGGCTGACTTGAGCTAATAATAGATTGATGTTGGGAATGAGTAGATAATACTCCTTGAAGAAATTATTTAATTTAAGTCTATAGTACCTTATATGAAGAACTAAAAATAATATGAAATGTGTACATAAAATAGTGAATTTATGAATATTTATTAATATGAATTATGATGCTTATCATATTCAAGAAATTTAAGAAAATTGCAAACTAAAGCAAACTTACAAATAAAAGTGTATGATGCATCTCTTATTATATTACGAGCAAAAATCATGGCTAATTAGTAAGCATCATGCAAGAAAAAATAATAACAATAAACTTATATGCCTAATAAACAAAAACTCCATGCAACAAGGCCAATAAACAGGCTATCAAACTACAAACAAGAACATGAATTAATAAAAAATATAAGGAATCATTATATAAACTACAAAAAATAGATCATAAAAAAGGGAAACTCGTAGTTGAATCAAATAAGTTAATATTAAAGTCAAAAAATGTAATAAAAAGGCACATGTTAAAAAAAATTCTTCGAAAGCTAAACTTTCATAATGATGGAAGGCAATCAATAACTACAATATTGAATAGTGAGACATTATAATGGGAGTAAAAATAGTAAAAATTCAAGAAAATACACATAATGAGTGAGTTGAGTAGCACAATTTCTTGAAAATAAAATGGATATTAAACAATATTTAGGTGTTTTTTGATAATTGTACCCTAGTTGGGTTTATCACATTAATGAGAAGAAAAAATGAATGCAATAATAAAAAAAGGCCCTTATAGCTGATAACATCGACAATAAGTATGACAATCACAAAAAGGGCACAGAGAAAGTGAAAATGGGATTAGTTTTATGGTTTGAATTTTACAAAGCCATAGAAACAACAAAGAGTAAAATTATGAGAAAAAAAATGGGGGGTTAATGGGTAATGGATATGGCTTTAGATCACATTAATGTGGGATTAAGATTTTGAGTCATTCAAATTTTATCGAATAGTTTTAATAATAAGCTTAAGGATTTTAAGTTTTGAATCCATCTCTTTTTTACTGAAATTTTCATAGATTATAACGCAACAAGAAAATCCTCTTGGCTAGCTAAATCTACTACTAAAATATAAATAAAATAAATTATATATAAAAAATAATAACTTTTATAAATGGTTTTTTTAGCCTTATCAAACTAATATACCTATTATAGATAATAGGGTTGTAAATTACTTTGATCCAATTATTTGGCTCATTGCATATCACGTTGAGACCTGCAATGACCGAAAGGAAATAGTACCGCTAAGACTGAAAGGAAAATTTTATAAGATGGTGGTGAGACCTGCAATGCTCTATGGCGCTGAATGTTGGCCTTTAAAAGAGAAGCATAATAATAAGTTAAGTGTTGCCGAGATAAGAATGATTAGGTGGATGAGTGGCTTTACACTTAGAGACAAAATGCGGAATGAATATATTCGTGATAGGGTTGGTGTAGCTCCTGTGACAGACAAAATTAGAGAAAGTCGTCTTAGATGGTTTGGTCATATTAAACGTCGACCATTAGATGATCCGATTAGGAGAGTAGATGTTTTAAATTCGACTTGTGTTAAGAAAGGCAGAGGTAGACCTAGGAAGACTTGGGCTTATTGTATTAAAAATGATCTTAATTTACTAGAACTAAATGAAAATATGACACTAAATAGGACGCAATGGAGAAAAAGGATTCATGTAGCCGACCCCACGTAGTGGGATTAAGGCTTTGTTGTTGTTGTTGTTGTTGTTGTTGTATTGCATATCACGTTGCTTTAAGTGGAGCTTCATATAAAGCTAAAAATTAAATTAATTTAAGTGGTCTATGAACTTAAAGCTAAACTTTCAGCTCTTTACATTCTAATTTAGATCATTTTATATATCTCTTTGTTATTAAGACTTAATCACATTTATACTGATCTAGAGCATAGTTGGATTACCAAAATCAAAATACTAGCGCACACATTTCCTTACAGATAGAGAGGTAAACTCTTTTCACAAACTCATAAAGTTAAATCCTATTGGATATCAACTTTCTATAGTTTTATCATTGTAATTTTCCTTCAAGCATTGTTGAAGAATGTGTGATCAAACCTTGAATTCTTGAGACTAAAAACTTCTCTTAGTTTTGATTGTCACCAAATTACTCCATCTCGCCTTCACTCATTTCCTCAACCCCATAATGATGTGAGTGTTAAGAAGTCCTTTATTTCCTCTTGGTAGATATAAAAACTGCAAACTTAGTTTAAGTTTAGAGCTAATAAACAATGTACTAGATTCATTATTCTTAATGTGCCACTTACATATATTCAAGCATAACATTTGGTCATTTTAAATGTTATTATTTTATTGATTGTGCATTCTAAGTCAACATATTTGTTTATTTTAGAGTACATAAACTTAAGGTTTTGTATATTCAATTTTAGATTTGTATTTGTCTCAATATGAATGCTAAAATCAATGCATACTTGTCACATGTTCACCTTGACATAGGTGCCAAGCTTACACCAAGGTTAACATGTATTGATTATTTTTTTATGTCTACACCAAGCCTAATTCATTTGCTAACCTTGACGAACTATATTGTGTGTTTACCTTTTTATAAATGTTAAAGTTGATATATTCCACATTTATGTCTAGTTTATATGAATCCTAATACATATAATAGGTTTGATGCATCTTTCTACATGCTCCCCTTGGTACTAATGTGGGCCAACATGTGTTAGCTATTTAGAAACTACAAAGCTTAAATAGATCCTAAGCAAGTTGTGCTCTTCTCTTGTGTTCATTTTGGTACATACACCAAAGTCAATATGTCCCTATTTGTATGTGTCAGGCTTAGTGTAAATACTAATGTATATTGATGTCAATGTTGACACTCTAGGCCTAATAAAGATGTTGGGCTTTGTGCAATCTAATTACATATTTGCTATGGTATAAATGCCACGATGACACATCCCTTCTCTAACTTGTTGGGGGGCTTAGTAAAGATGATAGGCTTAATATATTTTAATATGTCCTCCATGGCACATATGTCAAGGTTAACACATGTAAGTTTTTTAGTTTTCCTTGAATCTAATATAGACTCTAGGATTAGTATATTGGTGCTAGATTCAACACATCATATTTCTTCAATTCGTAGAAAGCAAGGATGCCAAGTTTAGTGCATCCCTACAAAATGCTCAGTCATCATATACATGCCAGGGTTATAGGAAAAGGACCAATCTTTATTGTTTTCATTGCTTTCTTTTCCATATTTGACAATGACAAAGTACAATAAATGTATGAATATTAATTCTAAAAGACATTTTAAAGGATAACTATTTCTTCTTAACTTATAGGGTACTATGAGTGTGCTATATTGATCTTTAAGGGAGAATAGATGAGAAATGTTCGTATATTTGAATTGATAAGTACAAAAAAGATAAATCAAATATACAAATCGCCTCTTCCACAAACTTAAAAATTAGCATTTGTACAAATTAGTTATAAGAGACATCAATAATTTTATTTTCATGCTGAAAAAATTGACCACCTGACCATTGTAATAATTCATGTATCCATCTAAATTTTCCTTCACAACATTCTCATACATTTACATCTTCCTATGCTTTTTTTTTAATGAAAAATTATAAATTTAGATAATTTTATAATAAAAAAAATGAAATTGTAAGCAAAAACTATGACAAATAAACCCTTACCTTCAAACAAGATTCATTTTTTAGCCAAAGAACTATAAAATATGCAACTGACTAGTATGTATTGTGCAACATAATTTAGATTATAAACTATTTCAAGTTTAAACAGCAAAATAGCTCCATACGCTCTGAAAAGCACACACTAAAGTTTACAAACTACAGATAAGGAATCTCACAAGCATAAGGTTCAAGAAATAGTACTCAAATCTTAAGAAGCCTACAGAACATCAGTCCAAGCCTCCAAACAACTCTCTCTAGTGAGGCCCTTCATGCTGAAATGCTTCACCATTTAGATGAGCAGCTTCTCAATTGCATCCTGAGAATTACAGGAATTACAAGTGAAAAAAAAAATTTTGAATATGCAGGTGCCCAAAAAAATAGCTCAAAAGTAGGGCTGATAGTATTGAGCCGATCAGACTCGGCTTCAATACCCACTTGATGCAATTCGATTTGATATTGAGTCAAGTTGCGTTATATAAGCTGAATTTGATTTTGATTTTAGGCAATCATGGCCAAAATACCATGATTGATTGATTCTCAATCATCTAGGACATTCTTAATCAATCGAACATGCATTATACATTAATTCACTCATACAAACACGCAAATATATAGACTTCAATATAATCTGAGCTTGGCTTTAATTAAGTTCAATCCAAGTAATATTGAGGTCATTAGTTGCTCTTCTTACTTTTATCCAAACTTATCCTGAACAAAAAACCACTTTCATTTCTAGCAAATTCCATAAAAAATCTTCTAGGACAATAGATTAATGACATATGGCATGAAAATTTCATTTGAATCATTTTTTCGAACAACAAAACGCCTGCTTCGTGTAAAAATTTGAGCTTTAAAGTAAGAAGTATCATCAAAAGGAAAGCTATCACATTACCTTCAGCTGCTGGATCTGTGATTTAAGTTGGCTGCCCTCGTTGCTGGTAACCGAACAAGCAATCACTGGCCTTGTAACCCCACAAGCTCTTCCAAGAGCCTGTTTTGAAGGAACAAACACATATGGAACATTCTGCCATTACAAGAAAAAAACATAAGCCATCGTATAATATATATAAAAAAAAAAGAAAGAGCTTTAACAATTTAGAGCAAAGCTTTAACTGCTTGATAATTGCATAAATAATAAGATATCGTGCCTTCTTAAGAAAATGCGAGTGAGATTAAGAAAACTTAAATTTATTCTTTAAAATCTATTATAATGTCTATTTCATTGAAGAAAAGGGAGAAAATCACAAATGGAGTGCATGAGAAAAACTTGAAGCATAAAGCATCAAATTTCAAAACTGATTTCTAGCATTCAGTGTTCAGTAAGCCATTCAGATATTTGAAACATATTGCTCAAAAGGGATCTATCTATCACGAATGTAGGAGTTGGTGAAATGGAGAATGCATATCAACCTAGAGAGTGATTACATGTGTATAGCTATAAACTAAAACATGCATATCGGCATTAAAGGCATGAATTCAAAACTAAATAATATGCCCTTCAAAACTAAGGTAATTAAAAAGAAACAAAGATTACGATCAACACAGCAAAGTTAAGATACAATGATGGACTAAAGATTACAGAAATTACATTCATATAAAAAAAATTAGTTTAATTTTATGCAAGCAAAATCAAAAATATAAGTTAATTTGGCGTTAAAATGAAGAAAAAAAATGGAAAAGAAGAGAAAAGGATGCAATGTTTTTTACATGTTTTGCATTTACCTTCCAGTATTTCAAGTGCAGATTTAGCGTGCATATAAGAAATAAGATTTATCAAAAATACTTGTAATGGAGCTAGCACGGGCAGTAAAATACAATAGTTGAGAGCCAATTATTTCTAGTCGCCACACAATAGCGAGTGAACACTTTCCCAACACCAGAGGTTACATTGAAATCAATAAGCTCGCATTTTGCAATTAACATGAATAACAAAATATTCAAATTGGGATAACTATATGCATACAGTTTATAGATGGCATAAACCTAATAAATGAAAATTATACTTAATTAAAAGAAAAGTTTAAACATTGGAGAAAAACACTCAAAGGAGAGTTCGGAGAGCATAATAAAGAACTTTTAATGGAGGAGCAAATAATAATAACAAATAAAGAATTTTGGAGGCTTAAGCAATATATAAGTGGGATAGGAGAGGCACATTGGACCAGTTATACACAAAATTAGTAAATAGACAAACCTATAACAACATGAATTAAAAATCACAGCTTAAATGCCTCGTGATGCCAGAAAAAATGATGAAGATAAAAAGAAATACTAAACCAACATTAAGACTAGTTATAAGATTGTCAGAAATTTGTTAATAAAGCCCACTAACTTAATTTAATGGGAAGTGGTATATCATATCCATTGTTATCAAAATTAGTACAAAATTCAAAGATAATTTACATAAAAATATAAATTTAACAAAATAAATTTTATAAAAATGATTTAAAAATTTGTCGGAAATCCGGTTATTAGAAGTTAGCTCAAAATCAATACTTGAATTAGATTTTGATTTAAATTTAAACTCCTGCAGATTTAGCCAACTGTTGTTGAAAACAGAAAAAACAGAAGAGGAGACTTCTTCGTGAAGTTACTGAACAGAGATCTTCAGGTTTTAACTTAAATCAATATAGCTATTATGTACTTAAATGGATATGAAACACATTTATTATTAAAAAAAAAAACACGGAAATGCATTTAACATGACAGCAATTTTACATCTCAAAATTTAAAAACTTGTATAATAATTACACAAAAAAAAATACAAAATGTATTCAAATAATGATAAATTTGTTTCGATTGCTCATAAAATTTAAAATACATTTAGATTAATTAGATACCTAAAACTCAACTGAAGAAGAAACCGTCACATGATACCGAAGAAAAAAAATAGATTGTTAGTTTGAAATTAAAAAAAATTCATTTTTGTAGAAAAATACATTTAAATATAATAAAAATAATAATAGAAAAATAGAGCAGATAAAAAAAATTAAAATAGAGTTATGTAGAATTAAATTATTTAAATTATATATTTCAAAATAAAAGAAAAAAGATAATTTAAGTTACTTAAATATTATATTTTTTTTAAATTAAAATTTATCATTCACGACATGCGTGTCAAACAAGCATATCCATTAAATCTTTTTATTTCTTTGAATTGAAAACGATGATACGTGTTAGATACATGTCAGTGCATGTCGGACAAGTACACATGTCTAACACGACAAGCTTTATTATTACAGTGTATGCGCACACAATCCTATAGTTGTCATCTCTATATAGTTTGAGTATATAAAATTTTGAGTTTTTTCTAATTTACTAATTTGTATCAAACATCTGGTGACTTTTATCAGGTGATTAAGTAAATTTGAGTTCAATGAGTGACATTTTTTAGACCTATTTATTTGTAAATTTATGTCTTCCTAATAATTGATTGATTCATCTCTCGTGGCCCATGAGATTAGACAATTGTTTAGACCAAACTGCATAAAGAATGGTTAATTTTGCTTGACTCAAATCTCTTTATTATTACTTTGTTAATCAATTTAGTTCCTGATAGCTACTTTCGCATGAACAAACAACTTTTCCTATCAGCTGCTATCAAAACTTTAATGAGAACTATAATGGCAATAACGTATATGATCTAGAATTTAACAATAAGTTTAGAGCTTTGTGAGTTATGTTAGTGTAACAAAAACTTATGAAGAAACTCATAAGAGCACTAAAATATGCCTAAACAAGTAAAACTAATGGATGCAAATACTCTCTCAATGATTCAACTGAAAGCTTAAGCTCCAGATAAGAGTTGTTATACATAATCATTAGCTTATCCTGAAAATTTTATCACATTGCACTTGTCAAACAAGCATATTAAGTTATACCTTAATGAGTTTATATTTAGTACAAGAAAATTTAGGCATATGCATGCGTTAGTTGATGGAGAGTTTCAAGCACTGTTCCTCTTGTGCAAATTATACTTTTCTTATAAACATTTTATGTGACACTAAATTTCATTAGTCGAGTACTGTTAACTTATAAAACATTGAACTTTTATTTTTCAAAAATGTGATTACTAAGCTCGAGGGAGTTGGTGTGAAAAGAAGCTGAAGGATTTTGGTTAGGGAAGACCCATGTAAAGGGGTTCACCTCTGATCATGTACAAAGTCCTTTGGCTAGTAAAAAGACTTGGCTTAGTTTATTGCAAAGAATGAGATCACCAAGTCATATTATTACAAAATGTAGACCAAGGTGGACCACTTTCAGGGTATGAAGATCCAATGACAAGTGCACTTCCATTATTGATAAAATTATTTATGTTCAAGTTCTTACATGTGTTAAATTAGGTGGCATCCAAGTATTATCATGTAGTACAATATTCAACCCTTTGGGACCTGAGAGCATAGATTACTTGGTTTGAAGATCATTTATAAAGTAGATTTAAACATCTTGCTACAAACATGAGTCAATAGGAATACCAAGTTGTACTAGGAAAAGACATGCAAAGAGGTTTAACTCTAATCATGTGACAAGTCTTCTAGCAAGAACAAAGATATGGTTAGGTTTTGTTCAAAAAAGAATGGGAGGATTAGGTCATACTATTAAAATATTTTGACCACAGTGATAGCCACTTCAAAGATATGACGACCGAATGATAAAGAAATTTTCATCATGGATAGATCCACTGCGATGTGCAATTGGAAGCGTTAAATTGTGTTAAATAAGATTTGTATGGTTATCCAGTACTCAGTCCTTTGAGGTTTTAGAGCATAGAGAACTTGATTTTGAAGAACACTTAAAAAGAATATCAAAAACATATTGCTACAAATATACGAGTCAAAGGGGGGTATTATTATAATTGCCTCAAATTTATTAAGCAGACTCACTACATTGATATGGTGGAAAGCAATCTTTAAGATCTATCCTTGTAATAAAGATAAGCTCAAAATTTAAAGCATATGATTTTAAGAATAAATAATAATTCACATGAATCATCTCTCGAATAAAAATAAGTTCAAGGCTTCGATACATATTTTGTTATTGTGAATTAAATCAAAATTCAAATTTAAACAAAACTTTGACTTAAATTTTCAATCCATAAACTTCTGCAAATAGAAGAAGAAACCAAGAGCTTGTGTGGCCTAAAAGTTGTAGCCAACTACTAATAAAAATATAAAAAATAGGAGAGACTACAATGAAAAATAGTTTCAAGGGGCAATCACTCTTAAGAGCATAAATTATATCCATGCATTTATTATCCCATTATGTCTTTATTGTATTTTTACAATAAATCAGATTTGTTTATTTGTTTGGCTTGAGAGGTTTGCTTCATTTATAATGAGATTGACCTACTTCGAGAATAAAGAAGAGCTTTTTCAAGTGTCATATTTGTTTGTACAAGTGAGTGATTCCTTGATAACGGATCAATTGCTTCCCCCTCTCTTGAGGATGGAGACAACTATTTTTTTGTTGAGCCACACAAAATTTTGCTGAATTATATTTGACGTAATCTCCTTAGTATTACTTTATGAGTTAAGCATTATAGTTCATAGAAAGCACTTTCAGATAAACAAGTCCTCATAACACCTGATATGAAAGCTTATTAAAAATTGAAATGGTAATGAAATATGAAATTGAAAAGTTTAATAGCTTAAAGAGTTTTGACCTATGAAGAACTGACAGGTGAAGCATGTTAGCCCAGCATGGACTCGTGTTAAGACTGTGAGTGATAAAGAGAAAACAGCAAGAAAAACTCCCTAATAATTCCAGTTATGTTTGGTGAATGAGGCCATAGCAAAAGTATATGAGAAAATAACCATAAAGGGATTCACCAAAATATTCTACAATAATTTTTTTGCACATTCGACTCTTTAAGAAAGCAAAAGTACGCTCTTATTAAATTCTATCTTAAGTTCAATTTAATTCCTCAGAAATTTGAGAAATATTCATGTACTAAGGAACATCAATCTTTACTATACCTCTTTTAAGTAGTTCTACAACTATGTTTTAGATATGATTAACTTGGAGTATGTCAAACATTCACTTCTTTTAAGGATATCTTGTTATATACAAAGGTGAGGGGAATAAAAAGTAGACTAAGGTGGAAGAAATAGCGTTTCAGATGCAACCATGGGGAGAAATAGTCAACAGATATAATAGCGTGACAAGAACATTGACTAGGTAGTCAAGCAAATCTATAATTTTTAAATGTTTCTAGTTAGGAAGGATGCACAAGAATAAGGAGATATTAAAGCTCAAAAAATTTGTCATGAAAACAAGAGGTTTGGTAAAGCATTTTTCACATCGTGCATCTTCAAATGTATATGCTTTCGTTTCATCAACAGATGTGTCAGATTACTCTTATATTCCACAGTATATCCTAATGTTATGTCATATCATTATGGCATTCAAACTAATGTAAGACCCATCCTTAGGATACGAAGGTTCAATAGCTGGTACACATTTTTTATCAATAGATTCATTTCAAATTGCAATATACATCTTCAAAAGTCTCTCACGGGTATTAATTTCAATCGTCATGCAAGTTGTGCAATTCTGCAAAGCTTAGCTCCTTCAAACTTTAAGACCTTAAAAAGCTTAATTTGAAGAGTCATAGAGAAAATTCAACATATAATACCAAAAATTTGAGTTAATAGGAAAATTTGTTAGGAATGCCCCAAATTTGTTGATAAACACAAATAAAAATATTTGAGGCAATTACATACAGAGCACATGAAACGTTGCTATTTACAAAGCAAGAACCCTCTTTCATCCATTTTCAAATTCAAGCTCAAATACAAAAATTAATGATAAAACCCCAACCCAAATTTTTCTTTTTTATCAAATTCACAATGGTTTGATCGGACACTCATAAATATATCAGTTCGGTAGTTCAAAAATTTCATTTAGGTGCTATATTTTATAAATAGAAATGTTTCGGGTGCTATATATGAAATTATCCCAAAATATTTTGATGGAAAGAATTGCATGAGGTATCTCCTTGTTTCCACAACAAGAAAAAATTCAAAACAAATGACTACAGGCATAAACATAAATTTAGCTGAATTATCCTCTCAAATAAGAATATATTCGAATTTGTATTGAAAATTTTGTTGTCAAAGATTAACTCAGAACCAAGATTTGAGAAAATTTTATTCAAATTTCACCTCCTTAAACTTCTATAAACTAAAGAAAAGGAAGTGCTTCTGTATGCTTGAGAGCTATAGCAAACTATAAGAAATCAAAAAAAGGGAAAAGAGAGTATATATTTGTTCTACCAATATTCAAAAAAAGATCCTTAATATGTCTTAGATTATCGCATTCAATACATCCATTTGCTTGCTACATTTCTACAAAATATTAAGAATTTTCTTATTCGCTTGACCTGAAAGATTTAGACCCCCTTTTTTGTTGAGAATGGATGGTCAATCATTTTTATTGAACCATATAAATCTTCATGTCTACCATTTGGCTTGACATAATTTGAACCAACCTATAAATGAAAGCTTTGCGAGACAAAGGAGTAACAAACAACTAAATCAAGCTTGCAGAACTTCAAATGCTAAGGATGCATGGTGGAACTGAAAAAGAAGAAAGCTTTATCATTGAAATAGAACATAAAAGTAACAGTAAAAAATAGTTTACCAAGTGTAATTCAAGATCATGTTTGGCTTGATTTCCACGTTATCAAATTGAACAAATATCAAATTCTAATTTATTAAAGTTTACTTACCTTAAAAAAAGTGTTTGTCTTGTGACGGACAAAATTAGAGAGAGTCATCTTATATGGTTTAGTCACATTAAACGTCGACCATTTGATGATCCGATTAGGAGAGTAGATGTTTTAGATTCGACTTATGTTAAGAAAGGCATAGGTAGACCTAGGAATACTAGGGTTTATTGTATAAAAAATGATCTTAATTTATTAGAATTACGTGAAAATAAGACACTAAATATGATGCAATAGAGAAAAAGGATACATGTAGCCGACCCCACTTAGTGAGACTAAGGCTTCGTTGTTGTTGTCGTCTTCTTACTTATCAAGTTAAAGTCAGTTACGAAAAATTCAAGTTCATAAGCACAAAATAAATTAGCAATTTTTAATTAATGGCATTTATTACATTTAAAATACTGTTTAAAATTATAATCGGGTATTGAGAGATTTTTTGTGCTGAGGTGAGACATAAGCCTCACAGTTAGAAAATTGTGTGAAGCCAAATTAAAGAAAAAAAATGAATATATCAACATCTTAATTTATACATATATTATGGAAAGACATTAACGACCTAACATAGTAAGAAGTGATAAATTATGTTAATATCAAATATCGGGTTGCGTAAGCATAAAGCATCATATAACAAATAGCACAAACTCCATAATCATAATGCAATGTAGACATCAACTGATCATATCATAAGACATTAAATGAAACTAGCATAGAATAAAGTAAGACAGAAGTTAACTTTACTATAATGCATTTCTCTCTCCTACTATCTAATAAAATAACATTCATAAATTCAAATAATAATTAAGTAACTAATCAAAAAACCATCAACGCTCTGATCACTCTTAAAAAATCATTGGAGAAGTCATCATAATAAATAACTTTCTCCCCTACCCCTCCTTCAAGGGTATTCAAGTTCCCCACTTTCTCCTCTTCAATCTCAATCATCGTTCTCTTCCCTAATTAACAGTAATGAATAATAAATTATAGCATTAATTAAAATATAAGACAACTTATAGATATCAAATATATTTTCTTTTTATCTATTATTTAAACATTGTCATTGCAGGGTCTCAAATCCCAGATGTGAAAAGTGGAGGATTGAGTTAAGTAGTAGACAACCAGCGTAAAATTTATCAAAAAATCATGACATGATTCTTTGCTATCATTGTGTAAATGCTAGGACGTCTCCTGGAAGCGACGCGTTGTATAGCCGGAATACAGTAAAAAATGTGAAGGGTCATTACATTGATGCCCTGCTGTGGTGTCAAATAAGCAAGACTTTCAACATTGAAGACGAATGCGAGTAAAAAAGTTAGTCCGTGAAATTAAAATTAGAATATGATCTAAGAATATGGGTACTCTCACAAGTAAATTAATGAAATTAATTGATATTATGTCATTAAAAGATAAATATCTTATGTATTCAAGATGAGTTGGAGAAAGGTCTAAGGAGATTAATAAGGGTTTTAAACTTTGCTATTTGGATAATAATCACGTTAGAAATAGTGTAGTTGTAATTATAGATAAGGGTTTGAAATATAATATCATAAAAATTAATAGAATTGAAGATAGAATTATACCTCTTAAGATTGTTGTTGATACTAGGATTATTAATATTATAAGTGTTTATGCTCCTCAAATAGGCTTAAATATAGGTTGTAAAGAAAAATTCTGGAATGACCTACAAAAAATTCTGAAATTACCTAGAAAAATTCTAGAATGACCTAGAAAATATAGTTTCTAAAAATTATTAATACTATAAGTGCTTATGTTCCTCAAATGATATCTCTTGAAAAAATAAGTTTAATTGGAGGAGAATTAAATGGACGTGTCGGTAGAGTGGTAGAAGATTTTATAAATATCCATGACAGCTATGGTTTTGGAGTGATTAAAAAAGAAGGTAGATTCATATTCAATTTTGTTTTAGCTCGTGATTTTGTTATTGCTAATATTTTATTCAAGAAAAAAGATGAGCATATTATTACGTATAAGAATGGATCTAATAAAACACAAACTGATTATTTCCTTATGAAAAGAAGGATCGTCAAAAATGAAAAAATTGTAAGGTCATTCCAAGTGAGAATTTAAATACTCAACATCGATTATTAGTTTTGGATTTAAGATAAAAAATTATAAAATAAAGAATACTCAGAATCATTGTCTAGTATTAGATGAGGGCACCTAAAGGATGAATAAAATTATTTTTATGAGTAAACTTTAAAATTTTAAGATTTGGGATGTTCATAAAAAAACAAATTCTACGTGGAATAAGGTAACAAACACTATTAAATAAGTGGTAAATATGTACTTGAAAAATCAAAAAAAAAAGTTTGTATAAAAAAATAATTTATTGTGGAATAATAATGTGCAAGAAAAGATAAAATATAAGTTATATTATAAGAAACAGTTTAAATATAAAAGCTTAGAGAATTTGGAAACATATAAAATAGCCCGTAGAGAGTCATAGAGAACAATTTATAACGTCAAAAATTCTACTTTTAGTGATCTGCATAATAGATTAGAAACTAAAGAGGGTCAAAAATATATGTTAAAACTAGTCAAACAAGAAAAAAAGAAAAAAAAGATTTAACTCAATTAAAATATTAAAGATGAAAATCAAAAAGTATTTTTCTTAGAAAAATATATTCAACATAGGTGGGATGGTTATTTTAATAAACTTTTTAATGAAATTTCTGAAAATTCGATCGACCATGATGATATTAATATCATTATTAATAATAAAATATTTCATTTTTGCAGTCACATTAGTTAAAATGAAGTTGATGAGGCTTTAAAAAAAATCAAAGATGGGAAGTCTGTAGAACCTAATTACATCTCAATTAAAGTGTGAAAATATTTAGGAGATTTGAGAGTTTCTTGGCTTACTAAACTCTTTAATTTTATTTTAAAACTAAAAAGGATGCCTTAGAAGTGGAGGAAGACTATTTTGATCCTCATTCTTAAGAATAAAGGGGCACAAGGATATGCAAATTATAGACGAATTAAGTTGATGTATCATACTTTAAAATTATGGGAAAGGATAATTGAACATAGATTAAGACGCATTACAAAGATTTCTCATAATCAATTTGGATTTATGTCGGGCAGGTCTACTATGAAAGTTATACATTTATTGAGAGGTTTGATAGAGAAGTACAGAGAGAATAAGGCTACATACGACTTTTATTGATTTAGAAAAAGCTTATGATAAGGTTCCAAGAGATATCCTTAGAAGAGTTCTAGAGAAGAAATTTGTTGATATGACTTATATTCAAGTTATTAAAGATATTTATATTAAAGTTGTTACTTGTGCTCAAACAGGAGGATTGACCAAATAGTTTCCTATTTCAGTTGGATTACATTAACAATCGGCTCTAAGTCTATATCTTTTTGCTCTAGTTAAGGATGTTCTTACTGGATATGTACAAAATAATGTAACTAAGTGTATGCTCTTTGCTAATGATATCCTTCTTGTGGATAAGACTAGAGAAAGAGCTCAAGAAAAACTTGAATTATAGAGGTCAACATTAGATTCTAAAGGTCTTTGTTTGAGCAAAACTAAAACTGAATACATGGAATGTAATTTTAGTAGTAGTTGCTCTAGTGACAGAGTTGTAACAATTGGTGATCATATCATTAGAATGTGTGAACGCTTCAAATATCTTACATCAAGGATCGGTTCTAAGCCTATATCTTTTTGCTTTAGTTATAAATGTTCTCACTGGACATTTATAGGAGGATGTACCTTAGAGTATGCTTTTCATTAATGATATCCCTCTTGTGGATAATATTAGAGAAAGAGCTCTGGATAAATTTGAATTATGGAGGTCTACATTAGAGTCTAAAGGCCTTCGTTTGAGTAGAACTAAAACTGAATACATGAAATGTAATTTTAGTAGTAGTAATAGCTCTAGTCACAAAATTGTAACTATTGGTGATCTTACTATTAGAATGTGTGAACGCTTCAAATATCTTGAGTATATTGTTCAAAGTGATAGTGATATAGATGGGGTTGTTATTAATAGAATTCAGGTTGGTTGGTTGAAGAGGAATGTTTCGTGCCTATTGTGTAATAGAAAAGAACCGCTTTGATTGAAAGGAAAATTTTATAAGATGGTAGTGAGATCTATAATGCTCTGTGGCGCAGAATGTTGGCCTTTAAAAGAGAAGATCAATTTAATTTAACTGTTTCCGAGATGAGAATGTTTAGATGGATGAGTGGAGAGACAAAATGCGAAATAAATATATATGTGATAGGGTTTGTGTAGCTCTTGTGACTGACAAAATTAGAGAGAGTCATCTTAGATGGTTTGGTCAAATTAAAAGTCGATCATCTGATGATCTGGTTAGGAGAGTAGACATTTTAGATTCAACTTATGTTAAGAAAGGCAGAGGTAGACCCAGAAAGACTTGGGCATATTGTATAAAAAATGACTTTAATTTATTAGAATTAAATGAAAATATGACATTCAATAGCACCCAATGGTGAAAAAGGATTGATGTAGCTAACCCCACTTAGTGGGATAAAGGCTTGTTGTTGTTGTTGTATTGTCTTATGCTTGATATACTATAGTTATTCCTATCACTATAAAAAGAAAATCAACATTCAAATCTTATTTTTGTGACTCAAATAATCTAGCCTTGTCATCATCCAATGGCAATATCTTCACATAATAAGCGGCCCTCGTCATTGTTTAAATCATTTTTTTCATATTTCTATCATTCAATCTCTTATTGTAAATAACATATACCAAAAAAATCATCCTTAAGGTGGTCAGACGATTTTTCCTTTTTGTGTGAACTTAATTATATGTGCTTCAGTTACGCTCACATCTAAATAACAAACATGAAAGTCTCATCCTTTAAGAGCAATATTGTGTATCTATAGCATGCAATCAACAAACTGGATCCATCGTTCAACTGTATTTGAAAATGATATAATTAGAAGTTGTAACTTAAAAATTAAACTTTTGAAAACTCATTCCTTGTTCTAATGAAATGGATCCATCGTTCAACTGTATTAAAAAATGATATAATTAGAAGTTGTAACTTAAAAATTAAACTTTTGAAAACTCATTTCTTATTCTAATAAAAACATCAAATATTAAAAATTAAATATGAAGATCGTTTTGCAATAGTATTTTTAACTTGGTATACCCACAAAAATCTTTATTACTAAATGGAACAAGTTGATATCAATAATTGCTCTCTTAGTTTGTTCAGTAATCAATCCATCCATGCAATGATATAGCTCTGATTTCATCTCATAATTGATAGATGTCTTCTCGACATACTGAAATTAAAGGTTGAAAAATATCCAACAGTATGCATATTGTGGAGCTGAAGTTCTCATTTTTACATATATTTGACCATTGCTGAACGACCGATGGCAGCATTGTTAGAACGACCTACTAGGATATTATTGTGAGAGATGAGATCACACATACGAGGGCCGAATGGAGGTTTGAGCGAAGCAATTTTGCTAATTTAAAGAAAAAAAACAAAATTAACAAGTCGGGGCATAATAAATTTGAGACATAGCAAGCCACACACCTCTTTAAATTTAAGGAGTGCATCTCATGCTAGTCATTTGAGGTTGTTCAAATTTGTGTTGAGGCATGATTCAAGTTGCGCAATGTCGAACAATGATTTGAAGTAATTTGTGATTATCATAATAAAATATCTTATACCTTAAAAAAAGATGTCTTGTTAATGGATTTTAAAGCATATTCTATAGTGTTTGTTAGATTAACAACAAATTCTATATTATAGTCTGTATTGCAAATGAAAATACATAAATTTATGTATCTCAAACTCTTATTATGAATCCTTTTCAATCTTCTCATTTTACTCAAAAAAACAAGCTAAAATTTATCCAATAATCGAACTAAACACAAAAAGTAGAGCATGGGCAGATCTTGTGCAAACATGTTTATATAAACTTTTGGTTAATATCCCATGCAACATATAATATGTAAACCCAACTCTATTGCTGCAAAAAAAAGCTACAGCTGATAAGGATGCTGGATGAGGATGGTGAAATAAACAATAACAATACCTGATTTTTTTTTGGTATGTTTTCAAAAGATTTCAATGTCATTGATATCAATTCATAGGATACCTTTGTGATATCATGATTTGGCTAATTATTCTTGCTTCATAGCTTTTCACATTGAACTCTAACAACGATGACTTGTGCAATTATCAAACTGAAAATTTATTTATGTGTATTTGCCATTGTGGTTGAGGACGTCAGGTGCCGACCAATACAAGTCTAATGGCAATCTCCACAAGAAAACTTGAAAAAGAATTCTAGATGAATGCAATTGAGATTAATTAGTAGAGATAGATAAAGAAACCAGAAAATAAAGTCTAACAATTCATGGACAAGTATTGGCAAAAAACTAAGCAACTTTCTGCATATGAGATTCAAAAAAGGAGAAAGGACAATGATCAACATTCAAAATAAACTTGTTTTGATTGTTTTTGTGGAAATCAAACTAAACTGGAACAGCAACATTGAATTAATAAATATTAAATTAAATTATTTTCCAATTACTCCTAACAATGCTACAAGCAACGAATTTTGATCATGATGTGCCTTGGGATTCAAAGATCTGCCCAACAACAAGGTGAAACTAGTAATCATTAACTTTAAAGGGCATGCTTCTTCCCAGTAGAAGCAACTGACATGAAGTATAAAGTGCAAGGGATCAGAATAAGAGTAAATGAAAATATGTTTAGGAGTCAATTTCAGTCATTAATAACACACAAATCGTGTGTCAGGCTCCAAAATCTCCATTCAAAGAATAATCACAGTAAAAAACATATATATCATAGCTAAAATTTATCACAGCCATCGAAGTGGTGTTCTTGACAGATACATCAGTAATACAATACCATCTAGATATGTAAATGATAACAACCTGTGGCACATCAAATTGAATTGATTAAAGTTTGAAAATGGCCAAAATATGTTCCTTTCTGCATCAATCCTAAAATTTTTATTCCCAAATATATGTGAAAAAAACATCAAATAAGTAGATAATATGATGCATTCATATATTGCAGAAAACCTTACTCAAGAAAAAAAAAATCTAGTGTATTAGAATACAAGTACTGCAGTGAAAAGAAAATCATAAAAGTTATCTTTTTTTTCAAATATCTGCTCTTGTGGGGAACTTTCTCATGGTTTGAGCAAAAGACTCTATAGCCATCAAATTAAAAAATGAAAAATATGATCTAAATACCATAATACTCAATCGGTAATGGAAATTATAAAAACCCTTAACCATAGGGAAAGCGCCACAGAAAACTTTTACAAAATAAAATTGAGCTCAAATATAATTATAGCATGAAAATCTGCAAATTTTATGTATTGTTCTGTGAATTCAAAGTTGATATATCTAGAATCTAGCATGCTTAACAACCTCTCCTAGCATCTATTTAATAGATACTGCATCAAGTACAAGCTTTCTAAACTTAATGGGAAAATGACAGATTGACATTAAACAGGCGCAAACTAAAAAAAGAATAAAGAACTCAATCAGCCCATCTGACCTTCATAACTTTTTTTTCCATAACAGTTTTAAACCAGTAAACAGATCCACATGAATTATACTTGTAATGGACTTCTTTGAAAGAAGAAGAAAAAAAATACCACACCACACATCATTTTTTTCATATTTAGCCTGGTGATAATGGTAAGCCACAATATCATAAAGCCTAAATCCTATAATTGCAACACTATAAATTCATTTATTGCACTTGCATATGCATTGAATGCTAACATAGCATCACAAGTCCTATACAGAAAGTAAAACAAACTGAAACAGAGAGCTTTCCATTTTTAAATACGATAAAGCTTGAACAATGTCTTATGCATGATAAAAAAACCAATTGAAAAGAAGAACGGCTCAAATACATATAATAAAGACTTAATGGAAAACAAAATATGCATCAATTTATCGATATAAAAGACTCTGCCAGTAAGAACGGATGCTCACTATAACCAAGAGCTCTGGGCAGGACTTGGGTTACCTTGTCCTCTGCCAGTAAGGGAAGGTGGAGAAGGATTTCGATTGGTTCAGTATCCGCAGCCATTACAACGAACTCAGAGATCCCCCTGTTAAGTGTTTTAGTCGCTGCATACACAAAAAGCTCAACAAGCCAGCTCAATATCAAATAAACAAAGAACAAACAAAAAATATCAAGAAAACATAAAGCTTCTTAATCAAAAACCTTCATTGGCGCCCTTCTTCAGTTGCTTATAATTGGCAGCTTGCTGGATGAGATCTAGGATTGTGATGGACAGCTGGGCGTCGGCTAAGGGATACGCCTTGGGGTTTACGTGCTCTGTCTGAGAAACACGGGAATGGAATCTCTGTTTAGAGGTTTGCAGTGCAGAAAAATAACCCAAAGGAAAAAAAGGGTGGGGGAGAGAAAAGGTTCCATACCATTTTCTACGTTTTTTACGACGTTAGCGGTAAGAGAAGAAAACACAGGTGTTGGGTTGTTGAAGATGAAGGCGAAGTGGGACGAAGGCGAAGTGGCGGCTTGGAGAGAGAGAGCGGAAAAAACAGTTTTTGGCCTTTTAAGAAATTTTGAGAAATTAGGGCTTTGGCCATCCATCAAAAGATATTATTTATTATTTTAGGTAAATTATTATTATTTATTTTATTTTGGGATAATTACATAAAAGTTATCCCAAACATTTATATTTACAAATTGAGCAACCCGATGACCTCTTTAACGATATTTAATAAAAATTAAAAATATGGGTTGGGAATTTGAAAAATAGATGAAAAAGAGTGGTTGGTTTGTAAATAGCAAGTTTTGAGTGTTGTAGATCTAATTGCCGCTTCTATGTTTTGATGGTGAGCTTCAAAAGCAAAATATTTTGTTGCCGGATTATAGTTGTCATAAGAATTGCATAATGTTCATTTATGTAGTTTTGGGGCATGTTCACATCATTGAATTCTTATGTGTTTACAAATCTAAACACCTAAACTTTACTTTTTTACATTTTTATCATCTATATGTAAAAATTGAAGTCTAAGTAGTAAATATGTAAATACATGAGATTGAGTGGCATGTATGTAAATCGCCCTTTATTTCTTTTAAACAATTTTAAATAAGAAAAACATGTTCATTATTTTTTTTAAGTTATATATTATGTGTATCGGAATGTCCGCGAGAACAGAGTGATCATTTAGCATCTTAACTTTGTACGAGATTCCAACATACACTCAAATAATGAATGAAAAGGAGGAGGAGGCACCTTGATTTTTTTATGTGGAAAATCGTGGAAATGGAATAACACACGGAGCCTATCCACGTGAAATAATTCATAATGAATGATGAGTGCATAGATACACCCTTCATCCGAATTAGGGAATGTGAAGTTATAAAGTTGATCATTGTTTACAATCGTAGTCCATCGATAATAGTTGTAGTCGGGTTATAATGAATATAGTTTTTGATAATAGCAGGCTGCGAGAGTCATATTCGGTTGTTATGGATGCAGTAGTTTGTCGTGGATGTTGTCGATGATGGTTGTAGCTGCAGCTTCTCGTATGAGTCATGGTGGTAGTTGGTTGTGTGAGTCATGAATGGTTGTTTTAGAAGCGTTGGTTGGTCACATAGATGTAGTAGAAAGCTGCAGAAGCTGTGAGTCGTAATTGGTCGCGTAGGATGTATTGGTGAGTTGTGATGTTGTTTGTAGGTAGTTGTTGACCTCATTTTGAGGTCTTCCATTCTCTAGATATCCTAGGATCTAACCTTAAGATTTCTCTATTTTGGCTCTTTTAGAAGACTAGACTGAGGCCCACACCACTTAAAAATTCAAGTCATTTCTTCGCTCATTGCAGTTTCATATGGACTGTTTTAGATCCTCAATATTTCATTTAGTCGATCGAAAAGCCGATATATTGTAGCTCAAATTGAACTCCTATAGAAATTTGAAAGACATAGGGGACCCTGTGACGTGCGCGACATTTGACTTGCCACTGCAAGCGTCATATTTGACTTTGGTTGTTGCTTATGCGTCATATTTGCTTATACATCCAACCAACTAAGTTTGATCGGTCGTCCTAATTTTGTATTGAGCTTCTTAGTTGGGCATTCGATTTCGTCCGATCTTGAAAGTTTTGTTTTGAACTTCTCGGCTGATTTTATATTTCATTATAAAGATTTATGAGTTCATCTAGTTTTGGCCCTTTCTCGAAGGCTCAATTATGTTTCTTATAGCTCTCTTTATTTGAACTTAAATATTGGAAAAAATTTTAGGGATAATTTTAAAGATTTGGATAGCCATCCGGTGGCTCGGTTTTAGCTTGGTAATGGCCTATTTCTTTTGGCCATTTGCTGGATTTGATTTAGCTCTTATGTGGAGATTCAATTATATTTTCTGTAATTCTCTTTATTTGAACTCCGACGTTGGGAACATTTTAATGATTTGGAAATACATTAGAAATTTGTTTCTTGCTTCTCTTGCTGCCCCTTATTAGAATACATGTTAGAAATGAAATGCTGAACTCTTTTATTATTATTATTTTCGAATTAAGTGCGTGCTGGAATTTACTTTTATGGCTCGAAAAATATACTTGGGACTCGGTTTTGATACTTCTTGCTGCCCCCTTGTTCAAATACCTACTGGAATTCATTTTTTGTATGATTTGAAATATACATTTGAGACCCAAATTTTGTTCCTTTTGCTGCCCTTTGTTCAAGGATATGTTGAAAATCATCTTTTAACTTTGAGAGTTAATTTTAAATGCTATAATCTTTGTCTCCCCTTAGAAAATTTAAGAGAGTATGCAATAATCACATGTACAAATTTAGAATTTGAGCCTAAGGTGGAAGGTGGATGCTATATAAATGCTTAAATGATTACTCTTCTCATTTTCTTGATATGAGATATATAAATCTTAGTTAGATGAGCATATGAAATATCGAGGTGGCCTATTAGTTTGAGACGATGGGTAACAGGCGATGATGCAAAGAACTATTTGACAGCTTTATTTATAGTTGAAACATAAAATCAATACTCAATTAGTGTGATGCCCTTTCACCCCTAAATCATCAACAGCTCTAACCCCTTTCAAAAGGACTGGGAATTAGTATTTAAAAAAGAACAAATACTACAAGTCCTTGCACAGATGCTACACTTAGGAAAGAACAGATACTACGAGTTTTACATTGATATTACACTTGCACAAGAAATAGATACTACACACACATACTCACTAGACAGTTCATACACTACACCATGAATATCATAATGCACCTCAGATATTATACAACGAATTCCACACACTACGCCTTGCATGACAGATACTACATTTCACGTATAGGTGCACTACACTTTGATGAGTTCAGATACTACATTTCACGTATAGGTGCGTTGCACTTTGATGAGTTCAGATACTACATTTCACATATAGGTGCACCACACTTTGAGGAGTTCATATACTACTCCGTTCACACATCCTTTAAACGATAGGTTCTAGGGCTGCCTGATTATAGGGGTGCTTCGTTGGTGACCTCTAGTTGATGTTGATAGGTTGACTTTGATATATCAGCGGCCTGTGGGATCAAGATAAAAGAGAAAAAGAGGTCTAGTCTAAGCTTAAACCCAAATTAAAAGCTAATATTCCACTTTAAATTTTCATATGGTTATCACTTAACCTTTCTTTTATCATTTGCAAATATTTGTCTAACCCCTTTATATCATTCAATTGTAATATGTTTTGTAGCATTGTCAGACTTAATCATGTACACTTAGTTGTTTCAGTTTTGTTTTTTTACTGCACATTTTTTTTTATTGCATAGTCTTTCCTTTCTTTAGGTTGCTTCATTTCCATAATTTTCCTTCAGTCTTTACCTGTTACAGTACGCCACTACACAGTTATTTCTTTCTTGTACTATATTATATGTCAGCGATATTTTTTTGGTTAGAGGAGTTGCCCGTAAGAAGCTGTCGGTCACCGGAATTGAAATCTCGTCGCCCGCTTCGGAAGAACGTTTTAATTTATATATATATATATATATATATATAT
>NW_018164869.1:1287252-1287797 GCF_001263595.1 Phalaenopsis equestris | reverse complement strand
CAATGAGATCAGACATAGAGGTGTGAAAGGGGATTGGTTCAAATTTGGAACATTTTGTTGTAGAGTCCAAAGGAGGAAGAACTAGGGGATGTCATAGATCTAGAGGAGAACCTCGGTGACTTCCCAAGCTATCATAATATTTGGCTTTAGTTTTGAGGAGAAATATTTAAGTGTTTCATCCTGCCAATTTTATTTGTTAGGGCTTACATTCATGTGCACGATCACACAAATAGCCTGGAAGATGGTTTAGGTCATGAAAAACGACAACCTCGGAATCTTAAGACGAGTTAGGGCTTATATTGTATAGCAGAGTTATACAAAAGGTCTAAAGATAAGGTGAGGATTTACGTTGTGTAAGCAAACAACCTCGAAGTCCTATGACTTTGTTGTTTAAGTCTAAGGAAGGAAGATTGGTTTAGCTGGGGAAGACATGTTTGCTGTTGAAGATGGCCGTGCTGCCCACCATACTAGCTCCAAGCTCCTTGTTGTGACGAGTTTGAGTTTTCTAGTATGTCAAGTTATGATGTCAAATCAGGTGGCCCTAT
>NW_018164869.1:1215515-1287076 GCF_001263595.1 Phalaenopsis equestris | reverse complement strand
GAAGCCTCGTTAGCAACCGTAGGTTACCTCCTCCGAGGAATTCCCGATCATCCGATAGAGACATCTTAATTTAGTTGCAATTGTAGTTTTGTGTGATGTTTGTGATTAAATTTTAAGTTGTTTTATATTTTGAATGTTGTGGAGGTGATTTTTATCTTGGTTGATTTTAGGTTTTATTTTGGTTTTGGTTTTGGTTTTGTGGCTATCCTGATAGTTTTAGTTTTCATGCAGGGTGGCATCGTTGTTTAGCATGCAATTTTGTATAAGCACAGAAGTATAACATAAAAGTACAAGAAAGACAACGTTAAAAACTGTAAAAGCGTACATGTCGAGTCTTCTTGTTCCTCCACCTGAAACTTAAAAGGCATGTTAAGGCAGTTTATATGAAACGGGGAAGTAAAATTTTGACGACCAACCTAACCCTAGGTCATATCTTGGTGGGTCCTTATTAATTTGGTTAAGGATGATATTTGTCAAGCAAAACATGATAAGTTTAGTAGCTCTCCGAGGTATCCAACAGGTTAAGAGGAAGAAACAGGTCCATGCTTCCATCTTATCACCTGGTGAAAAGCCTCGAGCTCATTTAAACTTATTATATTGCTTAATAATTCATCCTATGAACACTCTAATGCTAAATGAACATTGATGTATCAATTACCCTTAAGAGTAAGGTAATTATCATTTGTAATTTAATTTTGAATATTATGTGGGTGAAGACCCTTAAAGAGGCAAGTTAGTGTTATTGGAACACTTAGCCAAATTTTGGTCCTAATTTAGCTTGTAGTGTTTGAAAGATGTTCTAATTTTAATTGCGTTTTTTTCTAATCCTCATTTAATCAGTCTTGATTTAACTTAGATTACTACTTAGCCCTTAAGACCTAGGTGAGTGCCTTAATTAGTTTTGAAAAGGTTAAGCTTTAGGTGATCATGATTCAAGATTTAAATTTCATTTGAAAATCAAAATAGGGGTATTAAATTGATTAATTACTAACTTCAAAAGTCATACCCCTAAGTCCGAGGTTCATTTTATTTTAATAAACTTCCAAATTTTAATAATTTAGAAATTTATTAACCTATCTTTTCAATTAGAATGTGAGGTTGGTTTCTACCAATTAACCCATTCTGTTTCAAACATCCAAATTAAGATTAGAGGTTGCCTATTTCCCTCCTTGAGTTAAGCCTAAATGTTAATTAAGGCTAAATTTCCAAAATTACACATTTGCCCCTAAGGCTCTAACATTGCATAATTTGTCAAATTCAATTCAAATGACTTTTAAATTTTTATCCTACCTCATTCATAGGTTAATTAAAACATCAGTAGCAGAAAATATGATTTTTGAAAATTTAATTTAATTTATATAATTATTTTTATGTAAAAATAAGATTTTTCAAAGAAAATTCCTAACTTGACCAAGGTAAATCTTAATCCCTTGAAACTTTTACTGGAGGTAGACCTAGACCAGGGAAGCCTTTGGACCAAATTTCATGATTTTTTGAATTTAATTTGAATTTTAAGAATTATTTTAAGTTCAGGGGTTATTTTTGTGATTTTTCTGAATTTTATTAGACCTAAACAAGAGGGTATTTTTATTTTATTTTTGTGATTTTTCTACACCAAAATATGAATTTTTTATTTTAGGGGTTATTTTTTGAATTAATTAAATCCCTATTTATATATTTAAACGCGCGGTGCCACCTCAACCTACAATGACTCTGAAGCTCCACGCGGCGAGCTCCCATTCAACGCTGCCATCCACCTCAGCGCTGACTCGGCCCACAGCTTATGTTCCAAAGCGCTGTCTGGCATGATCTCGACCGTCCATTAGATACACGCGCGATCGAACGACGCTCCGTCATCGTCTCAGATCGCCTAGCCCGAGAACCCCCCGAGAACCGTCCATCTTCTAACCTTAAGATCTCTCTCATTTCTTATCGAAATTAGATGAATTTTTTTAAAAATACTCATCTAGACTAGAGGAACATATCTATACGGTTTTGATGCCATGAAATCAACTCAAAACAAATAGAGAGTTCAAATAGGCTCAGAAATAAGAGAAGTTTTATACCTTGACTCTGAGAAGTGAAGCTTCAATCAGAGGTTTTTGGCACGTTTGTTAGGGTCCAAAGAGGCTAGGTATTGAGCCTCTGGTCTTGGTGTAAGGCCTAAGTGTGATTTTGATCAAACCCAATTTCAGGTGTTGGTCTAGAGCTATTGTAGAGGCTATTTCAGAGGGGGGTTTTATGGGGCTTTGGCTTCTTTCTCGGTTGTGAAGGTGTGGGCATCAGAATTCACAACTGCGCCTTATGTCTCCCAAAAGTATCAAGGGACCAGAGCCTAGAAGTTTAAGTTTAGGATTGTGAGTGATTATGAGCGTAAGTGAGTGTCTTAAGCCCTAGACCAACACCCAGGGTCAACCCTAAGGTCCAGCAGTCCTAAGGGCGACTCACCTTGAGTTCCCCTATAATGACCCCACCTACTAAGTGCTAGAGGTTAGGACCAATATGTGGAACTTCAAGTTGAGTAGAGATGAGTTTGGAATTTCTAATGGTGAGGGTTCCTTGTCTAGTTTTCTAAGAATAATCAATAGGAAAGTCCTATGGCTAGACCTTAGGCTACTAAAGAGGAAAAATTAAACCTCAACCAAAAGTGAGGTCAACATTATACTGTAGACTTTCACCTACATTCAAACTTTTAAATATAAATTCTTCTAACAAGTTTATACAATCCCTTGGGATAGGCCTTTTGAGACATAATTTTCTCTCTTCTTCTTCCCTTCTTCTCGGGACGAGACGACGACGTTGTCAATTGGCGATTCATCCCCGTGCAGCGATCGAGATGACAAATCTAGAGCAAATGACAACTCATCTTCGGATGGCGGTTGAGGTGACAACAGAGAGACAGCGGAAGAAGCTTCAACTGGATTTCGATAGATTTAAATAACATACCTATAGGACGTCGAGGTAGTTCGTCTTGCACGACGTAAATCCTCACACTATCTTTCAGGACTTTCTAAGATTTCATATCGTACGATATAAGTCCTAAACCTTTTAGGCATCCGAGGTTGTCGTCTGACACTACATAAATCTTCATATTTTCTCAGGCTATTTGCATATGATTTGCAGATATAAGTCCCGAATATCTAAATAATTTACAGGACTGAAACATCACATAATTTCCCTTTCAAATACGTAAAGCCAAATCATAGGTTAGTTTGAGATATCACTAAATGTTCTTCAATATCTTTGACATCTCTTACTTTTCGTTCCTTTGGATTCCGGAAATATCTGTTCCTATTTAAACTTATCCTATTTGACTTTTCCAATGAAAAATCGTGGAAACTTGAACGTTGAATTCTTGAAGACGAAACCTCTGATCATTATCGAGAGTTTTCTTAGGTGACTTTGATTGTCTAAGATGTAATTGTCTAAGATGTAATTAAAGATGTAATTAACTATAAGGGCTTGCCTCTATAAGGATTTAAGAACCCATATTAATCTAAACCTTATCTAAGCTGTGTATTAGATAGGAGAATTTGTTGGCTATAAATTTTGCAGACCAAAATAGAGTCATAAACTTTTAAGTTTAGATAGTTAAGCCTACTAATAAGTGATATGTTCATCCTTCGAGATGATATATCATTTATGGTATTGTGCTAAGCTATTTAAACTATCAGATATATGAGGTCTACCCGGTCTCATCATTTTCAAAAAAAATAATATATATATATATATATATATATCATTTTCACAAAATTAAAATTACAATATATTACAATATATATATTATGTAGTAGCATGGGCAGAAGTTGAGAGTTGCACGACTTGTGCGCTACCTAGGTCGTAGTTGGCCACATATTTGTAGTTGTGAGTTTTGATGTCATTCATAAGTCGTAAGGGCAAGATTCAGGACTTGCGCGAGCAATGCACTATGTAGGTCTTAGTTGGTCATGTAGGTTGTATTTATGAGCTGTGACAACGTCCGTAGTAGAAAGCCGCTGCCAACTGACACTTCTGAATCAACCATTCACGGCTCACATAACCAAGTATTAGTAGAAGTTGTGAGCCACGTAAGTCGTAGTTAGTCACATAGGCCATAGTCATGAGCTATGATGATGTTTGTAGGTCACATGGGTTAAAGTCAAGAGCTACACGAGCTGTGGACCACATAGCTCGTAGTTATTCAGGCAGACCTTAGTGGTGGGTTATGTTAATGTGTTTATATCCTAGGGGATGGAGTCTGGAGCTGCATAAGTTGTGAGCCACATAGGCTATGGTTGGTCATGCAAATCATAGTGATGAGTTGTGATGATGTCCGTAAGCCGCAGGATAATGAGTCGAGAGTTGCAAGAGGTGGTGCCATGTAAGTCATAGCTAGTCATGCAGGTCATAGTGGTGAGTTGTGAAGACATCCGTAGCCCGCAAATGCAAAATTTAGGAGCTGCACGAGTTGTATGCCACATAGGTTGTACTTGGTCATATAGGTCGTAGTGGTGGGGTGTGATGTCTTTCATATGTTATAGAGGCAAAAGTCGGGAGTTGTATGAGTATGTGGCACGTAGGCCATAATTGGTCGCGTAAGTCGTATTGGTGAGTTGTGATGTTGTCTATAAGCAGCATAGGCAGGAGTTGAGAGTTGCACACGTTGTGCGCTACATAAACCATTTGTTGGTCACATAGACCGTAGTTGTGATTTGTGACTTAGTTTATAATCCGCAGTGGCAAGATTTGAGAGTTGCATGAGCAGTGCAACATGTAGGTCGTAGTTGGTCATGTAGGTTGTATTGTTGAGCTGTGACGACGCCCGTAAGCTGTAGAGGCTAAAGTAGGACTTCTAAGTCATCTTTGTTGTCCTTTCCCTATAAGGGTGTAGTGCAACATTCAAACTCAGTAGACCAACACATTGTACAATATTTTAAACCAGATGCTTGCTGAAAAAACAAATGCAACAAATAAAGAAGAAAAGTAAAAGTAACATGATGTGCATTTTCTTTACTATTTAATATATAGACTTTCATAACATCTGACCCACACACATACTATAGGTCTGAAGTTGTAGGAGTCTTAATCAAAATAAAAACTCATTCCAATAAAAATTGACCCAAAAGGAAACAGAGAGAAAGAAAAAAGAAAATTCAAAGTTAAATGTCTTCGCTCTTTACTTTTGCTTGAAGATTTAGCCTCAAAAATTCTGACTAAAAGTCAGTCAAAATGATCATAAATTTCTTAAAAATTCGTCTATATATATCCCACAAAAGATTTAAATTCAAATCTTATAATTTTACCCAAAACTAACTCAAAATACAACATATTTTGGCCAATATAAGAAATTTAATATAATAGTGCTTTTTCTGGAGCAATAGTTCTACTAATTTTCAATATGATACCAACAAAATAGAGAGCTAGATGCTACACTACATTCATTTGACACTGTTTTTGGTTTTTTTAATTGAACTCGGAGTTGTCAACTTGTCTATTTATATGACATCGTCATATGATTCCCTTTTCCAAATAAATATCCCTCTCAAATCACATAAATAATCTGAAGATGAGAGGAATAAAAAAGAATGATATACGAAGAAAGTTGACAAACAAATTAAAAATAAACATGGAGAGCTTATGTAGGGTAATCATCGTGTGATAGGTTATTAATGTACAAGCAAACAAGATCAGGTTGAAGCACCTTGAGGCTATATCCATGATGAAGTCCCTTATAAAAGCAATCCATAAAACTACATAACCAAAACATTTATATTTTGTTCCAGGGTTAAGAGCACTCCCAAACGAATGTATTCTTTTACTTAATTACATCTTTAGAAATACTCAAGAATACTCTCGATAATAAGGGTCATGCTTACATTTTTATGTTAATTATCAAAAATAAGTGTCACAAAGGATAATTATTTCAACCAGAAGCATCCTGCCACCTCCAGAACTTATATCGAGCCACATGGGAGAGGATAAACACCTCTTATTCATGAATGGATGGTTGCATGTCGATGAGCGAGACTTAAGAAATAATAGGGTTGAATTAATCAGAACTTCCCTGTGTTTCAAAGCTCACTGGACCATTGACACATCTAAAATATATAATCTTTATGTACACATTTTTATACATATTTTTAATATATTGTGTTTTAATGAAAGGTATTTGTGTGTTTTTCTTTCAAGTACAATCAAATGGATGAAAAATGGTGAAACGAGTGAAAAATAATCAAATTTGGAGCAAAAATGAAGATGGTGTGCAAAAGAACTGTGGCACCTAAGCACCCAGAACTGGCGCTTACGCGTCAGTAAAACCGAGAAGGCCGTGGCTAAGCGCCAAAAATCTCATGCTTAAGCGCCAGAAGTAGTTACTCAATGTTTCAATAAAATTGGATGAATTTTTGAAAAGGTGTTTGAAGTAACCCTTCATGAAAATATGAGAAATAGTTAATGGACATAAAAATGCATTCAATTGGCTTTTGAAAGGAGGTAACTCTTGGAAGATTCATTGAATGTTGACACATTTTGAAGAGACACCAATGCACCTTTTAAAAAATTATAAAAGAAGACATTATAAAAGAAGACTTGGATAGACTTGGATTGAATAACTCTCTCTATCTCTTTTCTTCTTTTTAAGAGACTACTACACACGCTGCCGCCCCCTTTTCTTTTTATTTTGAGTTGTAGTTTGTATTGTAAGGGAATGAAGAGATTAAAAGGAACATCCAAAGTTTGGTGGAGAGGATTTGAGATAAGTTTTTATATTTTTGACTACATTTACTTTTAATTTAGACTTCTTGTTTGTTTGCATGATTTCTACTTTTAAACTTAAGTGTGATTGTGTTTACTCCATGAATTCCGAGTAGTTTTCTTTATCTTTTTCCTTAAAATAATAAGTGATTAAGTATTGCATGACAGTTGTGTGAATTATTAATCTTTAATATTGGAATAAGTTGTGATAATTTTAAACTTTGTACTTCATTTACTTCTTGATTTGGCTAATTAAGATGTTATTATCTGTTGTTATCTGTTGTGAGAACATGTATGTGAGAACATGTAAGATCCGAGATGGTATTGTCTCAGTCAACTAATGGTAAGAATCACGTGAGATTGTATGGATGAGAATGTAAGTCATATGATTGAGTGCAAATAAATAGAGAACTAAACTTTAAAGAGTGTAGAATTAGATGACTTTAGAGTGATAGGCTAAAGCCCCCAATTTGGTTTATAGTTTTAGGTTTTGATACGAGATGTTAGACCCCAGGTGGAGGGAGAAGGGTAACTCTAGAGTGAGAGCTAGTTTTCTCCCTACCTAACCCGTCTTCAAGACTATTCAACTTTAAATTAGCCAATGTTCTTTATAGCATTTCTAGTAATGGTGAAGAATATTATTGCTCATATTTGACACAACAAAACCCTACGGTGGATGAACTTCTTTGTAGTATTCAAAAACTTGTTGTAGTAGGGGAATTATTATCCACCATAAAAAAACTACAAAGTTTAGAACTGATATTACTTCTTTTTGTCAGTTTAAAGGGGAATCTATTTATGATGCATGAGAACAATTTAAAGAAATACTGAGAAATTGTTCACACCATGCTATACCAGATTGATTAATAATTCAAACATTCTACAATGAATTAGTTGGATCTCTTAGAATTACTATCAATGTTGCTGCTGGTGGTTCATTGAGAAAGACTACCTTTCACCACAATAGGCTCTAAAATGATGAGGCATGGACTTTGAACATTAGAATGGACAACACATGTGCTTTATTTCAAAACTAGTGTCACCCAACGACGAGCTCTCTTGGTAAGACTAAGGGTCCGTTTGGGGCCGCGTTTTTCTCGCTGTGCGGCCCTAAATCGCGAAGCAATGCTCAAATTTATCATTTGGATATTGCGTTCGCGACCACCCACCGCTAAAATAGGCGGAACGCGGGCCGCGGGATCAACCTTGCGGCCGCGAGTTGTGGAGCGGCTTTTCCTCCTTTGCCCCGCGCTCCCTACTCTCTCGCAATCAAGCCTTTGCTGGCGATTAAGCCTCCACCATAGGCAGCCGATAAATCCTAGAGGAGGAATCAGAAGCTTTTTCTATGGAGATCTCATTAATGATCGTCTCCGCCTCATCCTGCTCACTGTCACCGTTTCAGATGCAGCGAATTGAGCAGATTGCCGAGTCTCGTCGATGACCGTCTCCGCCTCAACCATTAAACCTCCAACATTTGAACGACATCAATCCAAACAACGCCTGATAATGTTCTCCTTCAGTGCAAGGCCTTTCAAGGTAATCAAAGGTAAGTGGAGCATTTTCATTTATAGAAAATTAAAATTCCACCCACTTTATTGAAAAACTTATGTGGCTACATTAGAGACTGAAAAAAAAAAAAAAAAAAGAAGAGGAAGGGAAAGGGGCCAGGCTATTGAAAAACTTATGTGGGTACATTAGAGAATAAAAAAAAAAAAAGAATAGAAGAGGAAGGTAATGGGGCCAGTCATAAGAATTGTTTCACCAAGAAGAGGAAAGAGGCATATGAGATGTTACCATTAGCATCTAAAGGCCAAACAGGGTATTGATGCATGAATTCTTAAATGCTGATTAGATTCCAAGTTGTTGTTCATATTTTTCTCTTTTTCCCGGCCTCTAATCCCTTCTTCTTTAGCCCTTACTAGAAAAGTTTTGTGAACTCTTGGTTTTTTGGGTGTGAGTGTTTAGTGTTTGTATTTATTTGAGTGGGATATGAAGAGTTTGATGAAGAACATGGGCTAAAAATAAATAAGATTATGTGATTATTTATTTATTTTCAAAAATTCCAGATATTTGGTGTAATTTATTTGACCTTATAAGGTTTTGTACTGCTTGGTAGTTCTTTTCTCCTTCAGAGTCACAATATCACATTAATTACTAGAGGATACCGTTTGATTTTTAAAGAATGATTCAAAATGGATTTGTCTTATTGTTTGACTGAGAAGTGGATGTGATCTTAATTTTTTATTTACCCGCCATATGAATAACACTATATAGACATCCATCCTCCTTTTCTAGAGAATTTGTACTTTGAGGTATATTATAAGAAAGTTACTTTTGTTTCCAATTTTCAAAAAAATCAACAAAACACTTAATTTTGAATGTTGATAACACAAAAGAATGATTGAGAACTGCAGAGAGAAATACTATTAACTGTGAAGTGAGGTGTGCATCTGTAATTTTGTACTGTTTTTAAATGAACTTTTGCCTGAAAGTTATTAAAGTTATAGCTGCCACAGTTCTGTTAAGCACAACATTATTATTAAACAGGGGCAGAATAGTCATTTTTTCAGAAATAGCTGCCCCAAAGTTATTTTCACACAGCTGCCCCAAATAGGCAGTCAGCTTCCCCATAGCAGCTTCCCCACAACAGCTTCCTAGGGCAGCGCACCTGCAGCTGAGAAGCTAAGAAGTTGCAGCTGCGCCAAACCGACCCACCCCAGTTCCATGCTTCAAAACATGTACTCTGAGGCCCTAATGGATGAATTGGACTACGAAAGACTGTGAATGAGTGAAATACAGTCTTGTAACATTCAAGTGGATATCTCACACATGCAACATCAAAGTTGGTTGCCAACAGACACCATGTTTCTATGAATGACACTATGACGCTCATCGTACTTTTTTAAGGATTTAAGTATCCGAAAGATGGCTTTGTTGTATTAGAATTATGGTTATCAATCCAAGTGCTTTTTTAAGTGTTTAATCAACCACTATTTTTTGGTCCATGCCCTTTTCACTGTAAAATATGCTATAAGTGGTATATTTTTAGTTGAAAAATTATATGTTCAAAAAATAACTCTTAAATAAAAAGCCAAAATATAATATATTCTCAGTTGGTTTTATATGTGGACTAAAAGAGTGGTGAATTAGGTATTTTTAGGCTTTTTATTTAAAAGCTATACTTAAATTTCTTATATTAGTAAGATGATTTTTAATAACTAAAATAAAAATAATTAGTGAGCATTCAGTGACATAATAATTTATGTGGTAAAGATTGAAGATTGTACATATGCTTCTAAGTGTAATGTCCTCTATGAGTTTTACTGTCTTTATAAAAGTTTTTTTTTCTCTCCATATAAGTGGACAAGCCTTTATAATGTACTCCTCTAAGGATAATCACATCCTTCACCCTACTTGTTGGTGATAGTTCACTCTTTCATTTTCATCGAAAAAACCAAATGGGAATAGTACGCACAACCAAATTACAAAATGATCATACACATATAACTTTAGTTATGTGGAGAACTGTGAACAATGAATTAAATATTGAAGTTGAATAGGAATATTAGCAAGCTTTTCTCTTTCGAAAACTCTTTCAAAAAGATGACATTATTTTGTAATAAAAATCTAGGCTTTTTAGTAGAAAAAATTAGGTTTTCAGTACGGTTGATAAAAGAGTTGTTTTCTTCATTTAATTATACACATATTGTGTAATTTAAAACTAAAGAAAAAATAATTAAAAACTGTAAAAATATTCAACTTTCAGGAATTTATGTAGTTGAATTAATCAATTTTTTATAAATAAATCTATGTCCATAATGTGTTGGCTTTGTTTAATTATCATTTGTCATAAATATGTAGACAAATCTACTAATGGGCTTTATAGAGACATGTTAACATTTGTGGAGGCCCACTAATAAATAGGATCGAAATGTCATGACATTGGTTACTTATCAAAGTGTAGTAAAAGATTTGTATATATATATATATTTAGTTTGTGAAGATTATAGAGTTTAACAAAGATTTATAAACTTAATGCCTTTTTTATTTCCTTAATTTTCTTTAGTTTATTTACAACAAAATTTATTAATATTTTAAATAATATTTTGGCATATTTCAAAAGTACATGCTACATTTTTTTGAAATAAAGTAGATATTAGTATATAAAAACTTAATTTTAAAATATTAATACTTCCCTTAGATAGTTTTTTATTTCATTTTGACACTTTACTTCAACTTTATCATTCAAGTGTCTCATGTATATCTAAAACAAAATATTATTAATTTATGGCTTTATCTTCATGTGCTGAATATTGGTCTGTATGGTGTGATTTATTTATTTGTATTTACTCAAATGAAACCATTAGACAAATTTCTTACTATTTTTAAGATCTATATAGGCTTATGGTGTGCTTGTTGATTCATAGTGATGTCATCCTATATGCTCATAAAAAAAAACTTACCCTATTTGGAATTTTCAAAAGTTGAGTTAAGCATGGGATGACAAAAACTAAAAGTTTCTATACGTTAGTTCCTTGATTAAGTTGAACTAAATTCATAATCCTTAATAAACTATAAACTAAAGGAAAATTAGATTGTGACATTTAAAGCTTTTAAGCACAAGAAATAAACTCGCTTTTTTTTTTAACTATCTAGTAAAAAAAATAAACTTGATATGAAATAATTTTATTAAAAAAAATAAAGTATTAAATTTTTTTTCAAAGCTTTCCATATTCACAAATGGCTTGGCATCTAAACTAACCACATGTTCACCTTCCTTCACATGCTCTCTTTTGTAAGTTTTTTTTTATCTTTTCTATCTTTTTGAGACCAAACCTGTTATGTATGTATGTATATGTATATGTGTGTCTATATATATATATATATATTAGATACAGACATATAGATACTAAAGCAATATATTTAATTAAAGGCTCGGCTCTTCTAGGGTTTCGGGACTTCAGGGCGTTTTCATGGCGATCTTGAAATCTTCTTCATTTCTCTTCGGATCTGCAGTGAGATCTCTCCTTTTCTGCTTTCTACTAGCCATTTCTTCCTTTTGCCTCTGTTTTTTGTTGGTTTTTTTTGTACCCGCGGTCGCAATGCCCATGGGTAAATCTTTCGTTGATGCTGTCTTGGATGGAGGAAGGGGATCCTCCAACCCCAGCACTGGGGAGCATTTCCCTCAGGGTTTTCATGACTCTTTGAACTTAGGTGGAGATTATTCCTTCATAAAGAAATTGGGGGAAAAAATGGAAAACTTGCAATGTATATCACTGATGTTGAATCTTCTATTCTTGCATCTTCCTGTCGTTTGACACTTGTAGGCAAGTTCACATACAATATTCCTAAAGTGGAAGTAATTCGTAGAGAGTTTGATATGTTGAAGCTTAAGGGATGGTGGAATGTTGGCATTTTAGATGGGAGACACTTATTAATCCAGCTTGCTAATGACGAGGATTACACTAGGCCGTTTTCTAAACAATTTTGCGAATTGAAAATAGGGTCATGAAATTTCTCAAATGATCGGTGGGCTTTGATTCTAAATCTAAATTGCCAGTGATACCGATATGGATCAGATTTCAAGGCTTTAAACTACATCTTTTTAATCATGAAATACTGTTCTCTCTAGCTGCTGCATACGACAAACAGCTCAAAATGGACACTGCCACCTTTGCTCTTACTAGACCCTCAGAGGCTCGTGTCCTTGTAGAAAGGGATATTACTCAATCATTTTGTAACGAAATATAGATTGGCTCACAACATCGTGGTTATTGGCAACAAATGGAGATAGAACGTCACTCTCCTTATTGCACACACTGCTCAATGTTTGGTCATCATACAAATCAATGTTTTAAATTAAACCCTCATCTTAAAGGAAACAATCAAATTTACTCAACAGATACACCAACTACTCTAAATGATAACCAAGATAATAACCTCCATGGTAATCCTACCACCGTTGACCTTCGTACGAATCAGGTTGAGCCCCAAAATGAAGAGGTGGATCCTCCAAATATACCAACTATTGTTGTATCTCTACCTAATGCTGCTACATCCATCCTTTGCTTTGAAAAGGATAACCCAATACCTGTCGCACTTGTTACTTCTAATGATCCTTCTGGATTACCTACTTTTCCTCCTCCTTTGCAGGACAATGCGACTGATTTAGATGTTTCTACTAAGCAGAATGTGCAACAAGATTCGGAAAATCCCCCCCTCCACATCTCATGTCAAGATATTCTCATTCCTCCTATACAAGAACATAGTAATGCTATTGTCTCTTCTCATGATATTTTGACCCCCATTTCCCCTGCTTACAGGTGTCTCTTCAAGAAGCTACTAACAACTTGGAAAATAAATGACATGTTCAAAGGCACTCCAGAAGGAAAGGTTAAAAATATAAAGAACTTGCAAAGTTAAATGATCCTAACATTTCACGAGAAGGTACATATCACTCTGATGGAGAGCAGGTAGTAAATCCTACTAGATCTTCTAGTAGGATTGCTTCCAGGCATCATGTTTAAAATCTTTATATGTAATATTAGGGGAGTGGCTGACCCTTCCTCCCTTAATAGATTGAAGCACTTGTGTAGGTTTAATAAAATTTCTATTTTTGCTATTCTGGAGCCCATGGTGACCGTTAGTACCAATAAATTTTTTTGCCATTTCAAAAGTTTTCATCACGTTTGCAACAAAAACAACAAAATCTGGATCTTTTGGAAAAGAAATGCCACCCTTTCCATTGTGGAGGAAGATGAGCAATTTGTTTTAACTCAGTATAAGATCGAGGATTACTTTGGCTGGACCACCTTTGTTTATGCTAGATCTTTGTTGCAGGATAAATATATTTTGTGGCACAAACTTGAAATTATGGGAACTACTATTATTAACAATTGGTTTTGTGGTGGTGATTTTAACATGATAATGAAGCATACTGAAAAGAAAGGAGGGAGAAGGTGTGACATTGCTCTTATAAATAGATTTTGTAATTTTATCTCTCAAGCTGGTCTTTTTGATTTAGGTTATGCTGGAGCTACTTTCACATGGAGAAGGGGATTGCTTTCTCAAAGGCTGGATCGATTTCTGGGGAATGTCTATCTATTAAGCCACTTTCCCATTATGCAAGTTCAACATTTAAATTTTGCTTCCTCTGATCATAAACCTATTTTGTTAACTTTGGATTTCAATTACAAACCTATTATCTCTCGTTTTAAATTCTTTAACATTTGGACTACTCATGAGTCTTTTTTGAGCTTGGTGCAACAGGCTTGGAATATAGAGATGGTTGGCTCTCTTTGGTACATCTTATGGCAACTTCATAAAAGAGTTGTTGCTTATTTGAGAAAGTGGAACCTCCAAGTTTTTGGAAATGTCCGTCACAAAGTTTCTGAGGCACAAAGTGTTGTTGATCAATTGGAAACACAAGATATCTGTACCTCTGGTTGGGTTGACTCCATGGCTAAAGCTCAGCTGGATCTCCTTACTGCTATTAATTTGGAAGAGGAATTTCTATAGCAAAAGGCTAATGATATATCCTTTATAGTTGGGGACCGTAATACTAACTATTTTCATGCTACTCTTAAGCACAGAAGTAACATCAATAACATCCTGAAAATTAAAGATATGGATGGGGACATAATTACTAATATGGATGAAATTGGTGAAAGTGCAACACAACACTTCACTGCTCTCTATCAATTTATTGTGCACACCTCCCCGATTGACTTTACTCTATTTATGGAGGACAGGGATTTTATTAATTCCCTAACCTTATCACATATATCTGATGAGACTAAGGTATACTCTGCTTTTCAATCCATTAATTCAAATAAATCTCCTGGCCCTAAGGGTGTAAACGAACCGAACACGAACAAACAGATCTCATGTTCGTGTTCGTGTTCGGTTTGTTTGAAATTAATTGTGTTTGAATTTGTTCATGTTTGAAATTGTTCGTGAAAGATTTGTTCGTGTTCGGTTTGATTTGTTCAAAATTTGTTCGAATTGTTCGTATTGTTCAATTGTTTGAGTCGTTCGAATCGTTCGAGCCGTTCAAAATGTTTGAAACGTTCGAAATGTTCAAATGTTCGAAAATTTTCATTTTTATTTATAATTTTTGAATGGTTAAATGTACAATGACAAGCCTTTTGTATTATGAGGAATTGACCCACACTCCATGGCATATAAAAATTTAAAATATAGATAATTAAATGAATTTTCTTTAGTTTTGCATAAAAAATATTGCAAAAAATTAAAAAGAAAATCACTCAAAATAAGAAAACAATTATATTCAATCACTATCTCTCAAATTGTATATCTTCAAATGGAGGGAAATTGTAGAAGAGCCAATATAAAGACAGACAGTTAAAAGACATGAAATATTACATTAGTTTTTGGCTATATTAAAGAAAAAATGAAGTATTCTGCATAGAAGAGGTTCCAAATAAATCGATAGAATTGTAGTATGGCTTCCATCAAATTTGGCTATGTTGGCTTCCATCAAATTTGGCTATGTATTTACTGAAAGAAAAAGCTATGTTGGATTGAAGAAGATAAGCTCATCGTGGGTTCAAATAAGTGGTAGTCCATCAAATTTGGCTGTTGCAGATGGATGTTTAACGCAAAGAATTTTGGAAGGTTGAATGGCGGAAGAGACCTCTCACTGCAAGTAAATTTGTTTCAGGCAATGTAAAAGATCAAAATTAAATAACTATATACAGAAGATGTTTTGGTAACAAAGGGGAAAAATAATACTTCAGGAGGGGCCAAATTTCCCTTCCATTTGCCATGAAAAGAAAAAGAAAAAAGTATAAGAGCGTTCTATATTCCCATGAAAAAAAAAGAAAAAAATATACCCATTTGCCATGCATGATGATGCAAGTGAAGTCATTCTGTGTGGATAATTCATATTGTTATCAGGAGCAATGAGAAGCCAGAAGACTCCATGGAGAAGAAATAGAAGATTTTGTTCACAGGAAGTTAGTTAATTGTACTAAAACATATCAAAATAATAGAACTAACAATTAATTACTCATTTTTATTTATATACGGGGACGAAAGCTCATTCATATGATGCAAATGAAGTTATACAAAATATACATCTTTAGCTCTGTATTCTGAACAACAACCAACACTTCAAGCTGCAGTAAAATATTCAATCATACAACCAACTAGAAAGTCCAACTCAACCGAAATCAGGGAGGGGAGAGAGGGAAAAAGCCCTCTTGCCATTTTTGGGAGTTGTTGCACCTCTCTCAAGCCCCTAAATTTGAATGCAGTGGATGAAATAGAGAAGAATTTCATTGTAACCGACCACTACCTATAAAGAAAGCCCAATAATAAAATAGATATAAGTTCACAGCCAGCACTTCAAGCTGCAGGAAAATATAGTTCAAGCTGCAGTAAAATATGCAATCGTACAACCAGCTAGAAAGTTCAACTCAACCAAAACCAGAGAGGGGAGAGAGGGAAACATCCCTCTCACCATTTTTGGGAGTTGCTACACCTCACTCAAGCCCCTAAATTTGAATGCAGTGGATGAAATGGAGAAGAATTTCATTGTAACCGACCACTGCTCATAAAGAAAGCCCAATAAAATAATATATATATGTTCACAACCAAAACTTTAGTGATACAATATAATAAATAAAAGGAAATAAGGTATATAAATCAGCAAATACTCTAGAGAGGAATTATGCTTCGATTATGAAGGCAAAATTGGACCTCCTTGCCTCAATCTCCCCTTAAGGCACATTTACATGGAATCTAAAAGGCCATGACTTTTGTTAGCAAAAAGACGAATTGAAGCAGCTATTTTTCACTAAGGAAAAATTATACTCATCTAAAAAATTGGTTGGTTTCATTATAACATTTCTTTTCACCATTTACCCACAGGGCAAATTTGGGATTTTAAAAAATTAAAATTAAAATTTGCTAACAATTACATCATAGTAATTAGACACTAAATAATACAAAATCAAGGAAATTAAACTAAGATGACAGATGACAGATGAATAAGAAATGATGACAGATGAATAAGAAATGATGCAACAACTGCCTTACAACAATGAATAAGAAATGAATAAGAAATGAAAAGAAACAGTATTTGAAATATTAATGAATGAGAAATGAATAAGAAATGAATCAAGTTTAGAAAGCTATGTCGAAGCTCTTTTGATGGATGATAACAACAGATGTTTGCTACATCAGGAAAGTGAAAGTGTATATTCCCTGTTCATGCACACAACTATATTATTCAACTAGCTTCCAACTAAGCATTCGATCTTATCCAAACTATGCATTTATGACACAAGATACCTACATTTTATGCAAAAAAAAAAAAAAAAAAAAAAAAAAAACAGAAATTAACTCATAAAAGCCCTACATGACCTCATACAGAAATTTCAGAAACTTCAAAACCTAGGTTTCACTCAAAAAAATTAAATAAACCTAAAAAAATTTCTTAAAATTTAAGCTAAGAGGCAAACCTGAAAATAATATGAAATATTATAGAAAATATGCTCAAAGAAGACGACTCGGTAGCCTTACAAGCAACCAAGCACCAAAGCAAGAATACCAAGAGTGGTCAATCCAACGCCGACTCGCCGAGGACAAATACACTTTATCGAAGACAGATAAAAATAGAGATTAAAGAACGAACACAACCAATCAACCTTAAGCTCCCACCGAGAGTCGTGATTTTGAGACAAGAAGAAGGAGGGTTCTTGCAGTCACCGAGAGGAAGCTTTTCACGATTTTGAGAGAAGGAGCAGCCGAAACTAAGAGGAGAAAGAGCGAATGAGCAGTCGAAGGCCTGAAACTAAGACTAGAAAGAGCAGCGTGCTTTCGAGAGGTGAAAGGGCGAACACGGACTAGGGCTTCCGCCTGAGGGTAATAAAAGGCTTTTTTTCATTTGTTTTGTATATTAATATATAAAAATAATAATATAATTTATTATATTAATTATATACCTTGTATTATATAAATATATAATATATATATTACTAGGTAGTATATAAATATATTATTATTGAATAATTTATTGTACATTACAAGATTTAATTTTTAAAATATAACAAATTTTTTGAGTATATAATTATTTTTAAAATATCATAAATATTTTATATATATTTATTTTAATTTTTTTTATTTCGAACAATAACGATTCGAAAACACGAACGAACACATCACTGTTCGTGTTTGGTTCGTTTAACAAATTGAACGAAAAAATTATTTGTGTTCATCTCGTTTGCTTATCGAACGAATCGAACATGAATTACTCGATAACAACGAGCTTTTTTGACAACCCTAACCCAATGTATTTTGTTTGGTTAGTGATGGCCCTGATGGTTTCTCCTCTTTCTATTTACACTCTTGGAGTATTATTAAGAAAGAGGTCATTTTAGCTATCCAAAGTTTATTTTGTGGTGAAAATCTAGGAAATTATTTTAGTTCTGCTACCATTGTGCTCATTCCTAAAACTAATGACAAGCTTACCTGGGATAACTTTTGTCCTATTTCTCTTACCTCTGTTATATCTAAGGTCATAAGCAAAATTCTTGTCACCAGACTACAGCCTCATCTCCCTCATCTTATATCCCCAAAACAACCTGCTTTCATCAAAGGTAGAGAGATTACTGATAATACTTTGCTGGCCCAGAAAATAATTGAAGATCTTAATAAAAAATGTAGAGGGAATATAATTATCAAACTTGACATAAAAAAAGATTTTGATACTATTAGCTGAGACTTTATTCTTAATGTTTTGATTGCTAAAGGCTTCAAGAATGACTTTTGTATGCTCATCAAAAGGTGGCTGGAGACCAATCACTATATTGTGCTTGTTAATGGAAAGGCTTATGGTTTCTTTCCTGCCTTCAGGGGTATTAAGCAAGGGGATCCTCTCTCCCCAACTATTTTCATTATTGCATTTGATTACTTTTCCCGACTTATCAATCGAGCACAATTCCAATACCGCACATATAATACTCTCACAAGTCTAATATCTTAGTTAGCCACTGAGCATATGCTGATGATGTTATTATCTTCTCTAATGCAAGTAAAAAAATTTCGTTAAGGGCATTATGAATATCTTAGAGGAATTTCAGAATTCCTCTAGCCTTCTTTTGAACATACCTAAATGCTCTATATACTTTGGCAAAATATGTTTCCAATCACATTGAAAATTGGGCCACTGATTACACTGATTATAAAAGTACTAAGCTCCCTATTAAATATATTGGAGTGAATATTCTTAAGGCAGGAGAAAGCAAAATCAATTTGGTGAGGTGGAAAATAAAATTAAATCTAGGATTACGGATTGGAGAAACATTTTTTTATCTAATGGTGGTCGACTCACCTTACTTAAAAGTGTACTTTACAGTTTGCCTCTTTATGCTTTGCAGGTTATTAAGGCCAAAAAAAGAACATCGAAAAATCTCGAAATCCTTTTTAATAAATTTCTCTGGCTCGGGTCTGGCTCGGGCAAAATTTGGGCTAATTGGGCTAGAGTATCTATGCCTCAATCCGCTAGAGGTCTTGGATTTAAAACATTGCAGCAAATTGTTGATATCAGTATGTACAAGCTTTGGTTTAAATTTCGGGCTGGGGAGTCCCTTTGGACTCAATTTCTTTATCATAAATATTGCCACACTGCTCACCCATCTACTATGACTTGGAAAACTGGTGATTCTAAACTTTGGAAGGCTATACTCCTTGCTAGAACTGTTGTCACTCAACTTATTTTTTGGGAAGTTGGAAATGGTAAAATCTCCTTTTGGTATGATCATTGGGGCACTTCTGATCTTACTAGCCTTCCACATTCAGATATTACTTCAGACTTATTGGTTGCTGATGTTTGTGATGGTGAGAATTGGAATATTAATATGTTGAGGTCCTTGGTGGGAGATTTAGCTCCTTCTATTTCTACTACCTTTATACTTACAGGTGGAAGAGATAAACCTATGTGGAAATTCATTTCTACGGGGTCTGTTACTAAAATGTTATATAGAAATACTCATTGCTATCATAAATGAAAATGGAGCTCTTCCATATGACATCCTTTTATTTCTCCTTCTACCTCTTTTTTTCTATGGAGATACTTATATTCCTTATTGCCTCTTGATGACATACTTAAGCTAAAGGGATGGAGTTGGCTTATATTTGCTACATCTGTAAGAGAGAAGCTGAATCTTCCCATCATCTATTTTTTGAATGTTGTTTTGCTAAGAATGTTTATAATACTGTCGGTGAGCTACTTGGTGTCTACTGACCTAGTCCCTTTAGTTTGAATAAACTATTAGAGGCTTGACAAGGTGTCACCTCTCTTCCCTCTAAGATGAAATACTTTCTTTTAATGGTTCTTTGGTTCATCTGGCTTGCTAGAAATGATTATAAACATCACTCTTCTCCCCCCTCTCCTACTACTAATGTTTCCTTCATCATGGCTAATTTTTATTACGCTACTAGAGCTATTAATAATGCTAATGCCACATCGAATTTGGATGGAAGGAAGAGACCTGTTTTGGTCAGATGGTTACCACATTTATCTGGGTGGCTTAAGGCCAACATAGATGCTAGTTGGTCTAATATAGCTGCTTGAGCTGGTGGTTTGTTTAGAGATAGTAATGGGATTTGCCATGCTTTCTTTGCCTCACCTATTGTTGCCTCCACACCTCTTGAGGCTGAATGTTATGCTGTTCTTTTGGCTTTAAAGGTCACTGTTTCTTATGATATCCTCATCAAGAAGTCTGAGCCGATCTAGAACATAACTTGTTTACTACAACGCATACATAATGTGATAAATAACAATCAACTTCAAATTCTCTTTACTTTCCTCTATTGTGAGGGAAACACTCCTGCTGATTGGCTTTCTAAGCCGAACCTAAATAAAGCTCTGGTTGGCACTACCCCTCCTTTTCTCCTTAAAAGTTATATACTTAGTGATATGATGGACACTCCTTATTTAAGGAGCTGATGGAACCTTATGTTGAATTGTTTTTGCTTTGCTGGGCCTGTCCTTTCTCAAGCCTAACGGTTTGTGGTGGGAAGACTGACTTATTCTATATGGATTTTTGTTTCTATTACAGATTTTATTATGTCTTTTTTTTGGATTGGACTTCTTTTGCGGCTAATGTTATTAAATGGTATACTTGATTGCCTCACTTGCTATACTGTTTTGCAAGCCCCGAATCTATGGAGAGATTTTGGAAGTGTTATGAGAAGCATATCTTGATCAAGTTTATTTTCACACTATTTGCCTCAAACCTTCCATCGAAGATCTACATGGCTGCAACATATGGCCTCTTATAGTTCAAACTATAATTGCTTTGAACGAAGATTTTTAGCTTTATAACTCTCACAGTTAATTTTGCAATGTTTTATACGTTCTTTTGGGTATTTTTTCTTGGATTGGTATGCTTTCTCTAGGGATATTTGTCTTTATGGAGATGTTATACCTTTTTGCCTTTTCTTTCTTTGTTTATTTGTGTGGAGTTGTACTGCGGAAGGAGGAACCCCTAGGACGCTATGTATTTCTTTTTGTTTTTAGTGGGGATCCTCTTTCCCCCCTATTTTTGTAACAATATTCATACATATACTTATACATATACATATACATAGACATATACATATACATGTACATATAAATATACACACATACATATATCATCAAATCATTTATTCAACAAAAATGCCAATTAGAAATTTTTTAACCAATTGAGAAATGTTGTTCATTACGCATGATACAAATCTTAGCGAAAAGCATAAGCAGATACAATAAATCATGCTAAAAAGAAAGAAAGAAAATCAATACAAGGATGTAAAACGACTTTAGCAGGAACTTAACCAGGCTAAATAAGTCGTTTCAATATGAATTCCCCACCAGGCTTGATCTAAGCTAAGTGACTAGACTACGCACTAAGCATTGGTATTTAACTTGCCCATCTAACATCTTAGTTTGCTTAGCGTTAGCCCACGCAGTTGCTACATCACCTTGGTCGAGCCTATGATCGAAGTAACTTTAATGGATTCCTATGTTTGGATCACCAAGCCTTGAATAAGGGAACAAAGAACATCACTAAGTGATCTTCCTGGACCTTACTCATTGCTTTTTCCTCACTCTTGGCCCTAGTAGTCGAGTGCACATCCTGAGAAGATTGTTGGCTAGCTTCTACTTCAACTTGGTTGCCCTTCCTCACAACGGTGTTGTGCACCATTCAAGTTCAGTTGATCAACATTCATGGTACAATATTTCAAACTAAAAGCTTGTCATAAAAAAACAAATACTACAACAAAGAAGAAAACTAAATATAACATGACGTGCATTTTTGTTACTATTTAATATATAAACTTTCTTTCATATACCATTTGAGCCACACTCATGCTAATGCTCTAAAGTTGTAGGAGTCTTGATCAAAATAAAAACTCATTCAAAAAAAATTTACATGGAAGCAACAAGAAAAGAATAAAAAAAAGCCATAGCCAAACTTCTTTGCTTTTTTGCTTTTCTTAAAGATTTTGCCTCAAAAGTCTAACTAAAAGTCAGCCAAAAAGATCCCAAAACTTTTAAAAATTAATCTCAATATATCTCACCTAAGATTTAAATTCAAAATCCATCAATTTTCTCTATCACTAACTTAGAATACAACATATTTTGGCCACTCTACTTAATTTAATACAATAACACCTTTTCTGGTGCAATGGTTCTAACATTTTTCATAATGATACCGACAAAATAGAGTGTTGGGTGCTACAACACATTCCTTTGGCACTATGGTGCTATGAATGGCATTGTGATGATCATGGTGCTTTTGAAGGGTTGTGAGTATTCAAAAGATGGCTCTATGGTGTTTGAATTATTTTTGTCAATCCAAGTCCTCTTTTAAATGTTTAATCAACCACTATTTTTGTTCATTACCTTCTGCACTCTAAAAAATGCTATAAGTCATATATTTCGAGTTAAAAAATTATATGTTCAAATATAAATTATGTTGGTTTTATATGTGAAAAGGGTGGTGAATTAGGTATTTTTACTCTTGACTTAAAAAGCATACTTAAGCTTCCTATATCAGTAAGTTGATTATTTAATAAGTAAAAGAAAACAATTAGTGAGCATCGAAAAGTGAATCAAGTGACATAATAATTGATGTAGTAAAGATTGAAGATTAATTGTACATATTCTTCTAAGTGTAATGTTCTCTCAGAGTCATATAGTATTTATAAAAGTTTTTGTTTTCTTTTCTCCATGTAAGTGGAAAAACCTTTATAATTTATTCATATAGGGCAATCACATCCTTCACCTTACTTGTCTACGATAGTCCACCCTTTCCATTTCATAGAAATCACATAGCCAAAAAAAATGGGAATAGTACATAAAACCAAATTACAAAGTGATCCTACATATATAACTCTAGTTGTGTGGAGTACTATGAACATAGAATTAAATGTTGAAGTTGAATGGCAATATTAGAATTACTTTATTTATTAGTATATACTTAAATAAAACCATTAGACAAATTTCTTATGACTTTTAAGATCTATATTAGCTTATGTTGTGCCTGTTGATTTCAAGTGACGTCATCCTATATGCTCCTCTAATTGGCAATTTTAAGGAAGAGTTACCTCAAAAAAACAATACTTACCCTATTTGGATTTATCAAAAGGTGAGTTAAGCACAGGATGATAAAACCTAAAATTTTTTATATATTAGTTCCTTAATTAGGTTGAGCTAAAGTCATAATCCTTAATAAGCTATAAGTCAAAGAAAAATTTGATTGTATCCAAAGGATAGGGCAATTAGACTGAGACTGTTGATTGAAGCCAAGTGATCGGACGATGAGCCAGGGCGGCGATCATTCCTAAAGGATAGGATGATCAAACTAGGATGGTCGATCAAACCTATGTGATTGGACGATCAAGTCGGGATGGAGATCATGCCGAAAGGAAAGGTGATCTGATCGGGACAAACAATTGAAACCAAGTGATCATGCGATCGAGCCAGGGCAGTGATCATACTAAAATGATAGGTTCATCGAATCGGGACTGTCGATCGAACCCAAGTGATCGAATGGTCAAGCTGGGATGACTATCATACTGAAAGGCTAGGTTGATCAGATTAGGATGAATGTTGGGGCGAGGATCGTAGCAAAAGGATAAGATGATCAAATTAGGACGGCCAATCAATACCAAATGATCAGAAGATCGAGTTGGGGCGGTGATCATATCGAAATGATAGAGTGATCAGATCGGGATCTCCGATCGAATCCAATTGATCGGACGATCGAGCCGGGTGGCAATCTTACTGAAAGCATAGGGTGATCAACTGAGATGTTCGATCGAACCCAGGAAGTGATCTTACCTAAAGGATAAGGTGATCCGACCGGAAAGGCCGATCAAACCCAAGTGATCAGATGATCAAATCGGGCGACAATCATATTGGAAGGATATGGTGATCAGACCAGGACAACCAATCAAACTCCAGAGATTGGATGATCTACCCAGGAGGCGATCATACAAAAAGGATAGGATGATCATATTGAGACAGTCGATTAAACCCAATTGAATGGACGATCTAGTCGAGGTGGCGATTGTACATAAATGATAGGGTGATCATGCAAGGATGACTGATCGAACCCAATTGATCGCATGATCGAGTCGGGGCAGTGGTCTTACCAATAGGATAGGGTGATTGGAACGAGACGACCGATCGAACCGAACTGACCAAACTATCGAGTCGAGGTAACAATCTTATCGAAAGGACAAAATGATAGACTAGGACGACCGATCAAACTTAGTTGGTTGGATGATCGAGCCCAGGCGACAATCATACCAAAGTTTTCACACAATCAACATGCAATTATGCAAAAATACAGCAAATGAGCATTCAAAACACACAAACTAATGCATTTGACAGCACCTCAAACCCTTTCTATTGACCTCAAATAGAATCTTAGGTCTAATTGATGGAGATGTGTCTAATATCATATTTTGTGGGGCAACATAACACCCACCTCCATTTCCCTGACATAACATAGAGGGTCTCTGGCGAGGACTCTCTACAGTTGAGAGAACGAAGATAAAAAAAAAATCTTCATTTGTTCAGTAAGTTGGCTTCAAGTTTCCATTCAAATGAAGTCTCCAAAACAAACAACGAGATTAGTCCAACTTCGGCTTTTGGGATTTTGGAACTAGGGCTTAAAAGGGATATCACTCGGAGTTGCAAGTGGGAAAGTCCATTAAAGGCTCCCTAACCTATTGAATTTCTATAAGAACAAAATCTTAGTCCTTAATCATCTAACATCCAGACCTAGGGGGCTCTAGGAATGAAATTTACAAGGGATACAAAAGTCTCACCCACATGACGGTTGAGGAAGCATGATCTTTGCTTGATCCTTGCTCCGACCTTGCTCCAACTTTGCTCCTTCCTCAAGAGATTAAGATGCTCTCATATTGAAGGAGGATTTTGGGAAGCTCCAAGCAAATCCTTCTCCTAGCAAGATGAAGCTCTCCTTTTCACAAGAGATGAAACCTTCTCTAAGCATGATGAAGCTCCCCTTTAAAGGTGATAAAGCCCTCTTCTCTTGGACGAAACTCCAAAATGTTCCTCCAAGAAATCCCTCCAATAGCTCCACCACACTCTTCTCATCAGAATAATGGATGGAGAAGAAGAAGATGAAGAGGAGGAAGAAGAAATCCAAAGAAACAAGAAGAAAATGGAGGAAGGAGATCTCCTTGTTTAGCTCCTCCCAAATTCTCCCCTTAGTTCCTTTGCAAACAAAAAATGGCAATCCCTTTGGCCTGTTATCCCGTGGCTCAAGGCAGTAGAATGACCACTTGCCTCATTAGAAAGGGTCTCATGTGGGTCCAGGTGCCATATTTGGCTTCCAACTGGTCAATGGAGGTTAAACCGACAAGCAAGCGGCGATGTCAGCAGAAATTCGGGGACTGCCGTGCTAACAGTATGAATCAGGATGATGCGGCGTGGCCATACCGAGATTGATTGTGGTCAAGCCAAAGTAGAAGGCATCACAAATGAGGTTTTGGCATGGTCACACTTGAGATCCAACGTAATTACGTTGAGATCTTTGTCTTGCGACATTGTCACGCCGCCCTCAGGTGTAGTCTTGCTGGGTGTGTTTCAACTCTAGCCCAAGTTTTCTAAGGCATGTCCATGCTGGAATTGGGCATGGTCACGCCAAGGTTGAGGCGTGGCCAGATCGATTTCAGGTGTGGTCACACCAAACCCTTGCACTTGAAGTGTTATTCGAGTATTGAGGGAGGCTAAAAAAAGATGGACTATGACCTTTAAACATTAAAATGAGCATTAGACAAATCTCGTGCTGTAACTATCGCCGCTCAACGATGACCCTTCCCGGGCAGGGCTGAGTCAATACCGGTCATGATCCTGTGTTCGAAACACATATTAGGAGGTTCGAATGGGTGTCTTGGACCACGGGAAACAGAGCACAATCCCATAACATTCAAATGGACACACTAAACATACAACATCAAAGGTGATGCCAACAATTTCTTCAAAATGTGTACAATCAAAAAAAAAAAATCCCCAACTAGTTTAAATAAAAAAAATAGGAAAATTTGCACTAAGATTCTAGAATTAAATCACCCTTTTGTAAAATCTGCATTTAATCACCAAACTCAAAAAAAATGTAGCTAGCTTACAAAAGTGAGTTTGAAATCATTAATTCATTAACTTTAGCCAGAAGTTTTGTGATAATGTACACATTATTTGACGCAACATTATATACATATAATATCATTACTCTGAAGCATCAACTCAATATAATCTTAATAACATGTTAGCTTTAATTTTACAAGCAATTATTAAGAAGCAACATCTCCAACACCTCCTTAAAACCCTTAAAATCAAATAAATAAACATATGTGTACCATTTATCTTAGCTAGAAAGAACTTCAAATGATAAAAGAAATAATAAAGTTAGAAAAAGCATAATAAACTTAATAGGGAGAGTGATGGGAGCAATAAAAAGTGGAAGGAGTAGAAGAACCCCATTTGCATTCACGAAGAAGGGGGAAATGATGATGGAGACATGAGTGGGAAGATAAAGCATAACATAGAAGCGACAACATGTATAAATAGTAAAACATAGGCTTTGGAATGCTTAGAAGACTTAATAGGCAACAATGGAGAAGGCCCAAAAGCCTAAGGAGTGGCCACTTCTGATTTACCTTGAAAGCTTGAAGCCATCTCTTCTACAAATAGAGGTAAAAGCAGGTGCATAGAGAGAGAGAGAGAGAGAGAGATGTTGATGATGATGATGAAAGCGAAGGATAAATAGATCGAAGTAGCAGTGGGCCAGCCTTTAAAATGTACGGATTAACTCTCGACACTTAAAACTGTTACCATTTGAGAGAGAGAGAGAGTGACGGTGAAATAGGTGGGGAGGAACTAGGGTTGCAGAGGACGAGCTAGGGCTGGACAGTGACAGTAGGTGAAGTAAAATAATTGTCTGATAGAATTATGGGAGATAGACAACAGTCTATTCAACAAGTGTTTATTGCGTACGAGCTAGCCATTATGAGGGAGAGAAAAGGAGTGGTCCATTAAGCATTGGTTTAAATAGGACTAATTACTTTTACAGAATCTTGTACTAAATCCATGGGTACATAGATGGATGGATGGGATTCAAGTTTCTTAACTTCTTTGTAAAGTGTAGGAGTTCCTCGAAAAAGTGATATTTTTATAAATAATTTTGTTTTGCTGTATGATCAAATATATACTCTAAATTAATATGTTTTAGCAGTTTTCTTAAATATTTCATTTATAAAAAAAATTAACACTTAAAACAACAATAGAAGCATATATATAGATTTGACACTTGGTATTCAGATCAGTTGGTCGGGCATCCAATTGTCAGTTGTAAGTCCCCTCTGGTTTGGGGTTGAATTCCCTTCAAGTTTAGGGTGTGACACTCAAATTCTTAGACGCATGAGAATGATCGAAACTCATATAATAACCTCCAGTCATTCATTTATATAGAGAGAGAGAGAAAGAAAGAGAGAGAGAGAGAGTTGCCAATCATGTAAACATTTTAAACAAATGCAAATTAATATTTTTGTACAAGTATTAAGTACCATTTTATTAAGAATGTATACTCTTACAGATCCTTTAAGGCAAAAAGAATTCACAAAATATTTTCAGATGTACTGGAATTTTTGGTGGAATTACGCGCAGGTGTTTAGTCAATGTCAATGTAGGACTCCGCCTTATTGGTCCACTTCACAAAAAAGAAATTATCAACGGCAGTCCTCTCCATCAGTAATTTAGTATTTTCCAAATGCCAATTACTAATACCATGTAATGTCACTGTGGAATTTTAGGTAGACGTTGACAACTACGAAGAATATTTAGTTGTAGGTTTCGTACATTAAAAAGAAAAATAAAAGGACAGATAAAATTGCAACGTCAGTGAGCAAATTAAAGCTATTGCAAGAATCAGAGTATAGATAGAACTGATTGAAAGAAAAGATAAATTACAAAGGAAAACTAAATTAGGAGAATAGCATGAAGCACTAATCCGGAGCATGTAGACATGGCACGATAGAATACGATACAGAGAAATGATATAATTGAAAGAAAAGATACAACTCATTATAGACATATATTTTAAATTTAATTATATATATATTTCTGTTATTTTTTATTAAAAATATCACAACATAAATAGTGCAAGAATAAAAATTAACTTCATAAAATTAATTTGTATTATAAAACCTCATGTTTGTGAAAATTAATAGTTAAAATTAGATATAATATGTTCCATAGAATTCATCCAACTTATGCTGTTGAATTCTGAATTGTCCTTTAGAAATACATGCTTTGAGAGTTACAGCAGGGAGGAGTTGAGAGAGAGGAAAAGAGTTAGGAGATTCTTAGTCGAGAGACTGAGGAAGAGTCCTAAGACCGGGCGTCCCTTTATTCAGCGTCTAGCCTCCTAGTTATAGGAGGTCTTCTTGTATAGTTACAGAAAGGAGAGAGAGATTATGAAAATAACCCTCAATTACAGTTATGAGAGATTGATTATGAAAACTGTCTTTAATGCAATCAATGCGCTGATTTAATATAAAATTTAGACTACATTTTGAATTCAGATATAACGGTAATCAGTCGGTCAACTTATTCTGATTCGATCGACCAAGGCGACGGACCTAGTGGAGGTCGTTTCTACCAAGGTATGTGTCGTCGGTCGGTCGGCTTTTATTAGAGAGCTTCGACGGTTGGGACTGTAGATTAGCCCGTCGACCGGCTTTGCTGAGGGAGGACCTGATCTGTTTGTTGATCTTTCAAATGACCGGTTCAGACCATGTCTCTTGAATTCAATATCTCGATCATTGTGTCATAATCTTTAGCCATTGGATTGCTTTGATATTTGTGCCAACAATATTGATGTGTACATATTAGTTCCCTGAGTTTCACTGTTCCTTAATAATGACAACTATGATAAGAACTGAGAAATTATTAAGCAATCAGTGGCATCAAAATCAAGAATTGATTGAACAATTTACTTCCCTTTTGAAGTTTGTGCTTAGTGTGCTCTATAAATAAAGTTATAAACTTGGAGTTGTATCCTTAATTACCAGTTTTTTCCAGATAGCTAAGGCACATCATTGATGGTATGAGCCGGGTCGACGTGGATCCCAAAATTTGGCCGAGTCGGGCTCCAGGCCCCGACCCCTGTAGAGAAGAGGACTAGTGGGAAGAAAGAAAAAAATAGTTAAGGCCCAAACCTGATTCGGCCGATATAGTCGATTTACCTGATGGCGCTGAGGAACGATCATCAAAAAAGCTTCTTCAGAATACTTTGGTGTCCATGCCCGATGTGAACACGATTGCCAAGGCCATCAAGTTTTTCTTGTGGCAGGTGCTGAAGATAGCGAACGAGAGCTGAACGGAGCAACGATCATCATCTCTCGTCAGCTACCACTTTCGAGAGGCGGAGTTACCTCGACTCGTGAGAGAGAAAAGCTTTTGAATGCTCTTTCTTTGATAGATAGATTTATGGGTATGTATGTTCTTTACGACGACGTCAATCTTCAGAGGATGCTTGGGTTTGCTCTAGAGACAGACGATTAGGGTACGGATCTGGTCTTTTATCCGGACCAGTTCAAGTATGACCTCTGGTTGCCTTTGTGTGATGAGCTCCAGAGTATTTTCAATACGTGTAGGGTCATTCCAGCACAAGTGTTGCCAAACTTCATAGCCGCAATAATGACTTTTTTCCTTTATTATCTCCGGGTGCATATTTCTTAGTGGTCGATCGAGCTGTTTAAGCACTTTTTCATTCAAGGTTGATAATGGGGGCTTTACCATGTTTTCAGTGAGCAAGGAACTTCACCTACCAGGAGTGGAGAATAATATAAAGAATTGGAAGAAGAAGTTTATAGCCGATTCTTGTTATGGAGATTGAGGGATTCAGAATGAACCATTGGAGCTAGTGGTGGACAGACCAAAGTCTCTTTCATCAAGTATGGACATTAGCAAGGCTATGTTAACTGGTAATCATCTCTCAGTTCCATAGCACACCGTCGAGGCAAAAGTTAATCATGTGTTGTGGGGCAAGATGAGCGAGGAATAGTGACCCCTCTCAGATATTGACAAGGTGATTAGGGAAAAAGTTGCAAGCGAGAAGTTGGCCGCCAAGCACCAGAAGCAACATTGTCTCCCAGGGCTAGTTAATTCTATAGAAACTATGGACCCACTTCCTTATAATGTGGCCTCAAGATACCTTACCTCCGTGTATGAACCAGCGTTGTTATTCAAGAACCAAAACTGCATTAAGAAAAGTCATTAGAAGTTTGAAAAGTTTCATATTCTTCCAGCTGAGAGTGACTTGAACCACTTCAGGGCTGATGACCTTAGGGTGGTGAAGAACAAGAGACACTTAAATGGGTTAGATACATTCAATAGACACACCAAAAATTTGAATGAGGCAATGTAGTCGTTTGGATCCTATCGACCTCGATACACGTCCAACAAAAGGAGCTTGAACTTCTCTAGGGGTTCTGCTCTTGAAATGTGGAGGAAGAAGGGATTTCCTGGCTAACACGACGCCTCAGTGAGCCTGAATCGCTATCTCTCCTCTTGCGTGAATCCAAGATTGTCTTGGTAGTCTTTGGCCCTCTCAGGGTCGTTGCTCAACATTCTGTCATTGTGTGTCGACACCACCTTTTGAGGAGGGTTCTTCCTCTGTGGGGGCCCAATCTCTTGATATGGTTGCAACGACCCTCAAGACCTCTGCAATCTGGCATGACACCAGATCCATTATCTGGGTTCTTAACTCTTGCATTTCTTCTTGCATGTATTCCTCTATGTCTCCTCTAGAGTGTTCCACGTTTGACACTTCTCACTGATGACTCTCTTCTCTTTATGATTGTTGTAATCCTTTATTGATAGTATGACTTCATGCTCACCACATCTTTTAGGATATCCAAAATTGTCCGTGAGACACGCCAAAGAAATATAGCACGAAATAGAGGAAGTGAGCAGAGAACTGGGAAATGAACGCTAAAATCGCGTGCCTTTTATTCATGAAATGAGCATCTATTTATAATAAAGGGGGGATGTAAAATTACATTTTGTGCCTTTAAAAAAAAGTATGACTGAGGCCATTTAGTTCAATACATAATTGTAGGGCCAAGAGACTAAAATGGAGTCTGACAGGATGGTGCCGAGAGCCAAGGATGACGTCCGATTGCATTTTTTGGCCAAGTGGGGCATAGTCCATGCTCAACGCACTTTTAGGATGATGAATACGTATAAAGAACCTAATGGAATGACCAGTTGGGCCATTTCCTGGGCCGGTATGGCTGAAGGATGGACTGAGTGAGCTGTTCTTATTGCTCATTCAACTTGGTTAAAGGATGCCAATGAACTTGTATGTGTGATTTTTATGCCAGTAGACTTTTGGGGAAGCTGCCAAATCCTATCCGCCTTCGGATCACTTTCCCCCCGACTCACAGAAGCTGATCAGTAGACAATGACCCTTGAACTGTTCTTGATGGTTCTAAACTGCCACGATTAAAGTGTTGCAGGTTTAGGGCAGATAGTTTAAACCAGGTTGGAACAATAGGGGGTTCTTGGCTAGGATCAAATTCAGGAGACCACTTGAGCAATTTCATGTATTTCCCATCAATTGTAATGTACTTCTTGGAAAATATTTTGGCATATTCCTCTTCTTCTGACAATTATATCATCACATGTCTCCCATCAAAGAGGCTAGCGTTCCATTTTCCAAATAATTTTAAATCTTCAAAAACCTTTCTAATTATGTCCATTTTAGGATGTCCCAGCTGGAACTTTCCAATGAGAGTAAACTTACACTTTTCAACCGTATTGTGTGTGTGTGTGTGTGTATATATATATATATATATATTACATTGTTTAAAATTAAATAAAAACCATAAAATGTCACTCTTTTAGACGTCATCCATCTGTCTTGATCTAAATCAGTACAGCATTGTACAGTGTAATGAATCTCAGTCATTAGAGAAATTATTATACCTGGATAATAAAGATACGGATTAGGATGCATTTTAAGCATACTCATCAGAATATATCCAAAATACGCTCATACGCACGCAAGAATCATCTCCATTATGTAATAATTTTTCCTCTCACCGGCGCGCTCTCAGCTGTGCGGTCTCTGTCAAAATACTTTTACTACAGTTTGCGTTCATAAGAATCCAAAAAACAAAACGTGGGCTTTGCGACGTATAACAAGATGTAAAGTTTCTAAAGAGCTTAAGGTTTAGCGTTTAGCGCGCCACTAAAACACTGCTCCCACGTGATGTAGGGCACCATACTATTCCCAAACCCTTTATCCACTACCTCCCTTCTCTACTCTTACTCATTAAAAAGCTTCTGGCATCTGGAAAGTAAAGCAAGCATGCTGCATACTAATAATAATTGAGAGGTCAGGAAGGTGTACGATTCCACCTCTCCATCTCCTCTCCTTCAACCAGCATCTACTGTAGCCCTAGCCATGGCCATTTTTGTCTTCAAGGACAAACATCAATAACAAAAACTTATATTTGTTGTGGTTGATAGACTTCTTATCTCCGCCATGCTACAGTTCTATCGAGGATCTCTTTTTATCCATTAGACCACCCATCACATTTCTTCACCAAAGATGTTTTCTCAGCCTTATTATACATCCTCCTCCTTCTTCCCTTTTTCTCCGCCAGCATTTCATCAATACAGTCTCCATGACATCTTTATCCCAGCAGCTAGCGGCGCTGAAGCAGGTGCTCCGGTTTCTGCCCAGCCAATCGCCGGTTGGAAGCGTAAAATGAGGAAGGATATGCATAGTAAGATATACACGGCGAAAGGACCACGAGACAGGAGGATGAGGTTTTCCCTAGATGTTGCACGCAAGCTTTTCGACCTCCAGGATCTGCTCGGCTTCGACAAGGCAAGTAAGACAGTTCAATGGATTCTCACTATGTCAAAAGCTGCCATTAAGGAACTTGTGGGGGCGGCTTCCATATGTATGGTTGTTTCTTCTTCTGAGGGAGAAGACATCTCGACTGTATCGGATAACAAGGACATATCTACATCAGCTATTTTTGCAAGTGAATTTGAAAAGAACGCAAAGCCTAAAAGTAGGATTTTGAGGTCGAGGCCCATTTCTCAGCCAAAATTAGTTGCCAAAGAATTAAGAGAAAAGGCGAGGGCGAGGGCGAGGGCGAGGGAGAGGACTTTGGAGAAGAAGATGATGAGATGTTGTAGGCCAGAAGATGGAAGTAAAAGTAACCAACAGGCCAATATTTTAAAGTCTATTCCTTTAGGCAGTTTTCTGCAAGAGGAATATTCTAGCTCCCATGATTTGAAATCTTCCTTAGACTTTGTGGCAGAGATGGAAGAGCACTGTTCAACTTCTCCTATTATGTATGCAAAGGAACATGATCATAATGGTTCAAGTTCAGCAGTAGTGTTTGACTGTAATCAGCAAACTGCTGTTAGTTTATTTCAAGAACAATGGGATCACAGGAGTGCTTTTCCTAACAACTATATGGATGAAAAGGTTCTTTTTGGTGAAGTTTCACTGCAGACCAGCTACGGGAGGGGAATTAGTATGCCGTCGATGTTTGATCATGTGACTCGTGTCTAAATAATAAAATACTACAGTATGTGATTCTAACCTTTGCTTATTTCTCATTTGTCTGTATTAATTAGTTTCCCCGTCATGACTTCTCTATGTTTGGATAATGGGATGGTTGGTATTGAATAACATGTATTGTCTTTTCTGTGTCATTTTCTTTGCCAAGATAGTGTTTTATATGGTTGCTGCTAAAGGGTTTTTGCAATGCTATGTCATTCAAGCCGTTTTTATTTGAACATAAAAGTTCCATATTTGTTGTGAGACTTCAATAAATATAAATATCAGAAACTATGGATATAATTATAATCCTCAAAATCAAAACATGAATTAACTTCAATTGTAACTTGTAGTTTCAAGTTTTGCAAGGAAACCACTAAAAATTAAAAATGCCGAGAAATCATGCCTATTGTTTCCCATTGGGAGAACATGAATGTTTGCTGAAGGTTTAATACATCCATTCAATTATGTCAGTTGCCTTGTCATAATTTTAGGAAAAGTAGATCAAGTGAACTAACATGACTTCAATTTTCCAAATAACAAGTTGATGGTCAACATAGGAAAACAAGTCATATGGCTTATTTCATAAAATGCGCAGCAATATCGAATTTTTTGAAGGAACAAGAAAAGTTCCCTACCAAAGGCACGAAAATTAATTAAGTGCACTCTATGAAGCATTCTAAATTATTTCAATTCGCCAATTACAGCTTAAAACTCATGTTAAATTTGCCAACTATATATGCATCTCTTATCTTTTAAAAGCATGTAATTAATTTTAATTGCATAAAATGAAAATTATAAAATCACCAGAAAAATATTATTCCTAGTTGTTACCCTAAGAAGATCAAATCACATGAGGCACAAATAATCAAGAGAGGAGAAGAAACAACAGGTTGACATTAATCTGGTGATTCTGATAGTGGCAATTGGTATTTTGAGTGTAACGAGCTCTTTAATCAAAAGAGGCCCCTTTGGGCAACATGCTTAAGGATTTAACAAAATTTTCAAAGGAGAGTCACCTTCTATAAGCACATAGGTCAATTTCAAAACAAAATTTGGCAAGGGAGGAGGAGGCGCATAAGAGAGAAAAGTAAACTTTAGTAAAATCACCACTAGTAGAACGTTTGCTCCATTGGCTCAATTGTTTGGACCATCTTGACATGAAGGGAAGATTGAACACTTCCAGAACATGGCATGATTTGAAAAACATTTTGTTAGGGTTTAGAGTTTAGGGTTATTTTGGGTTAACAGGAATCTGGAAAATGAATGCAATAGATATTGAGTTGATTTAGTGTACTTAAGCACTTAGTAGGTCATTTTTAAGTTTAATAGCTATGTATATAATCTCCATTTGAAGACTATTGTATAGATGAATGCAATCAACTTTCCTCTCTGCTAAATGCTCTTTTTTCCTCTTTTTAGTCTCTAAATTTTGGAGTTGCCGATAAGCTTAAAGTTCTTGTTCACCTTTGTGACTTTTTAGGTTCATACCAATTTTCCCTTGAAAAGTATTGTGCGAGTGTGGGATCATTATTGTTTTAAACATTGTCACTCAAAAGTAAAGTAGAATCAAATATAAAAGATCTATAAACCTATTGTTTTTAGCAACATAAAAAATATTAGATTTCTCTAGCATCTCAAGTCTGACAACATTAGAATCTATTTGCATCGAGGGATGCCACTGTCAAATTCCCTTTTATGCTAATGTTAGATAAAAAAAATAATAGAATAATTCTCATCAATTTTAAAAATTTCCTAAAGAATGGCCAAAGCTAATTAGGCGTTAATAGAAAAATTGTGCTCATTGTCAACCAATTCATTAGCTCTTGTTGCTCAACATGCTCATTGTCAACCAATTCATTAGCTCTTGTTGCTCAACATAGCAATGTTAGGATCCATATCCTGGAAAACACCCTTTTAGAATTTTTTTTTTAAACTTGGGGAACGGTTGCCCTTCAAAATTTATCATTGTCAACCAATTCATTAGCTCTTGTTGCTCAACGTAGCAATGTTAGGATACATATCCTGGAAAGCATCCTTTTAGATTTTTTTTTTTTTTTAACTTGGGGAACGGTTGTCCTTCAAATTTTATCATTTTCTAACAACTCTAAAAACTGATACTAATACAAATTAATTTTTTAAATTTCTCCATAATAACATTCTCAACAAGTTTCTCATCGATAGAGGGAAAAGTAAGGTTAGCAATAAAAGCGTAAGAAAGCAAGGATTTATCAAAAAAAGAAAACAAGATATGATCTTTTTGTAGTGAATTCACAAAAGGAGATATTTCACTCACATTGACAAAAATGGTGCTTGACTAGAAGGATCAAATTCAAGGGCTCATCTCAACATTCGCAAAAAAAATCTACTAGCTTAATGTGATCAAGAAGAGGAAGGGCTTGAATAAAATGTTTGGATAGAAGTTTAAAAAAAATGTAATCTTCATCTATAAAATCAAATAAATAAGGTACAAGTAACCCTAGATTTTAAAAAAATTTGTAGATGATATTCAACATGGGTTTATAATTAAAAAACATTGCCATTGAAAAAAATTAAAAAGAATTGCTTGCATTGATTTATTTTTTCGTAAAAATAAGGGTATATATTTTACAATATTTGAAGATATATAAGTTTGGAGCTGTTACTTCTAAATGTTTGAGAAAAATATTTAGAATATGTATTGTGAAAGAAATTCAAAATGCAAGGTACAAAGTCCATTGCACACAAAGAGAGAAAGAGAGAGAGAGAGAGAGATCTATCGATCTATCATCATACAATATTCTATCATCATACAATATTTAGTAAAGGAAGGCTCAAATCCCATTATAGCAGCGACATAAAAGAGGGCAAACACATTAATATAAGAGATATTAAACAATAGTCTTAGATATTTTTTCCTTCAAAAAATAAAATTTGATTGGAGAGAGGCCTTGAATTTAAGACAATGATAATAAAAATAGAGAAAAGAAACACAAGGCAAGGGCATGCTAATCAATCATCTAAATGCAAAAATATGCATTTAGAGATAAGAAACACAAGGCAATGCCATGCAAGAGCCATGCTAATCAATCATTTAAATGCAAAAATATGCATTATAAATAAATTTATTCTTAGCAGAAAAAAATTTTGGTATTACATAATTAAGTTTTACTCGAATTTTCTTCCGAATATGATTGCACCTTAAAAAAAATCAACAAATGATAGTAAAGCAAGCCATTTCATCATCTTAAGAAAATAATCAAAATAATTTATTATAAATGAGAAGTGGTTCATGTATAGATTTTTCTAGTTAGGTAAAACATTATTTTATGCAAATGTAATTTGGTTAGTTAGACAAAAGTTTGCATATAAAATCAGTTTTGATGATTACAATTACTTCTTTTGCATCTCTACATTTTAAAAGAAACTCCACTAACGAGAGGATTATCATCACTATTAGGGTTACCTTAATTTCTTATATTCAATTATAAACATATAAAACTCTATGAGAAATGGCTATACTCAGGTTTTATGGATTTCATTTTATTAGAACATCAATTTAGAAAAAAATAAATAGAAAAATTATCCTTGGACAATTTTTTAAAAATAAAGGATTAATATGTCTTGGTTAAATCAAATATTATTTTTACCCTCTAGCTCTAGGAATCCATAAAATCATGAGTATGAAATAATTCATAATACAAGACAATTAGATTATTAAATTACACAAGTGTACTTAATATTTAACAAATTTTAAGAAAAGGTAAGAAAAGGGAAACAAAAATGTGTATAGTATTTTTTCAGCTCAATTATTCTCAATTTAGGATACAAGTTGTCATTGCTTGGATACATGAATACTAAATATGTAATAGTACAAGCATGATGATATTATCAAAATTAAAATATAAATCCAAACAAACCTTCAAAATTATTACTATTATTCTTCAATGTATTAATTGGTTCTATCTAATTTGTTTTCAAGAATAGTAATTATTTCTTAGCCCTCCTTTGGATAAATAGTTTTATGAAATTTTATGTTAGAGAAGCTATATCTAACTATAATATTTTTTGATTTACTTTGAAAATTTTTGAAATTACTAATACTGCTCAGTTTTTGCCTTAGTGCTGGTTAAATATAAGGTGCATGATAAGAGTTACATACAATTATGTTTGTCTTCGGCACTTACCTTAAATCACCATCATGAATTAAAAGAATAATTATAATGAAAGTGTCTGGTATGTATTTGAGGTTAAATTATGAAGCGATTTGATATAAATTTGATTAGTAATGCCACAAAGCCTCTATTCAAAGCAAGGTTAAACTTTATGATGATGACCTTCATTCTTGGAGAAGCAACTCAATAAATCCTATTGAAGACAAAGAAAGAAAAAAATACAATAAAAGAAAAAAATAAAGAGAAAAGAAATTGACTTGATCAAATCATTAATCATAAAATACTAAATGTGTCTCTAACGAAAGATGCCAATAATGGTAGATCTTGGAGCAAGACAAATGTTTGGATCTAATTAATTTACGTTTAAGAAACTATCTAATATGATAATTTTTGCTCCAACATCACTTTCTTCAAACCTTTTTACAAAGTTGAAAGTTAAAGTCACACTATCATACAATCTTTCTAATAAATCTCTAAAAATTTCATAATTATTATGATTTCTTTAGAGCTTTGAAGCCAATCAAATTTAAAGTTGAACTTTTTCAATTCAATAGAATTTCCCGAAGAAAAATATTTTAAAGAGGGATACAATCTCTGACATTCCTTTTAATTGTTTATTTTTAAGTGAATATGAAGCCAAAAATTTCGTTAGGTTATCATTGAAGCTTGGGAAAATTTGTCATATAAGTCCCAAGTATATGTTGGGATTTCCTTAAAAGTGATAATCCTTAAACTCAAAGTACAACCTAATATATTATAATATGAAGTAAGCACATTGCTGCATGTGCTTGAAGATTGAACATAATATTCTCGTTCAAGTTTGAGACATTTGATGCCAGAGAATAAGAAATATATTGTAAATTACACTCTTATCAAGATTTATATATATCAGAATATATCTCTTGGGCCTTAAAAAATGTTGATTTATAATCATCATTGGGCCACGACATGAATGCTCATAATGTTTATTCATATCAAATTGAAGAATGCGTTGATAATTTTGTTTAAAGAGAAAATTATATTTAGTAATTTTAGAATTATCTTTGAGGAGTTCTACCACTAAAATCAATATATGACCTAATCTATAAAGTGCATTTTCAAAAAGTGACTTTATGAAAGTTTCTAGAATTTTGAGTATATCATTGCAGGATCAAGATTGATTCTATGCAGATATAAGCAATATCAGAAACCCAACTTTCAAAGAGATTAACTTAATTCAAAAATCATTCTAATAAGGGTTGATGTTTCTAAGAGGAAATGCTTTATCCTAAACTCTTGTGATAGGTGCATGTCATCTACTACAATGAATACTGATCTTTATGTTAAAGTATAAATAGGGTTGTTTTAGTTCTAAAGAATATTACTAATTTTCCACATTCTAGTCTTTGACAAGTTTTAAACAAACTTTGAATGCTTGGAATTATGAAAAAATACAAATTATAAACAGAATAAAATACAAAATTAGAAAAGCAGTAGTAATTTGCTTTAATCTTGTCAAAATAAAATTAAAAAAACTACACATTCTTTTTGTAAAAGTAATACTTGGTTTGTTCATAATACTATGGTTGTCATTCCATTTAGTAAAGTTTACTTTTAGGATCTTAACGGAAACACTGAAACTCTAAATCCTTAAAAAAATTTAAGATTGCCAATGTTTTAAATTTAAACTCAAACTTAGATGAAACTAAATTCAATTAAACTTCAAAATCTCAAATAGAAACTCTCTTCTAACCCAACTGAAAATAATCAAAATATAAACTCTTGAAATGTTCGCTAAGCCTGAAACTTTAAATAAGACAAAATAAAAAATTCACTAAATAAAAGATATCAAGTCTTGCATGTAAAATTGAAAATTAGACTTTACACTTTAGAATGCTTTGGCTATTATTTCGGTAAAGAGAAATATCCCTTAGGGTTTCGCCCCCACCTTGTGCAACTAAGAACTCACAAATGCCCTAGGAGTGGGAAAAATCACAAGTTCTCTTGAAATGGGAAAACTCATAAATACGTCAAAAGAGAAAACTCACAAATTCCCAAATAGTGGAAAAACTGAAATAAATATGCTCACCTCTTTAAATTGAGGTGAATTCTTGTACTTGCAAGTTTAATGCATGTGTTTAGGAAAACCAAATCAAATCAAATCTTCTTTTGGTTTGGCATAACTTTCTCTCGGGGTTGCCTTTCACTTTGATTAGCTCTCAGATTTAGAATGGTGGTTCAAGTTAAATGATTAATTAAATATACTGCATGTGTGGTGCTAATGTACAAGGAATGAAAAAACAGTGGAAGGAGAAAGGAAAGCCATGCACTTCCAGAGGAGGAAATGATGATGGAGATATGAGTGGGAAGACAAAGGATAAGATCCAATCAAAAGAAGATGACAAGTATAAATAGTAAAAACATGGGTGTCGGAATACTTAGAAGCCTTAATAGTCAAAAAAAAAAAAAAAAAAAAAAAAAAAAAAAAAGAAAAAGAAGAAGCGCCAATGTTCATCACAATGATCCCCAAAGCCTGAGACGTGGCTACTTCTGATTCGCCTTGAACGGTTCAAGCCATCTCTCCTAAAAATATAGATAAAGAAAGGTGCAGAGAGAGAGAGAGAGAGAGAGAGAGAGATGATGATGAAAATGATGGATAAAGAGATCGAAATAATAATAGGCTAAGCTTTAAAACATATGGATTAGCACTGAGCACTTGCACTGTTATCATATGAGTGTGAGAGAGGGATAAAAAGGGAACGAAGAGAGGAAGGGGAGGGGGGAGATGGTCAAAGAAGTGGGGAGGAGCTAGGGTTGCAGAGGACAAGCTAGTGCTTGCCAGTGACAGAAGAAGAAATAAATAATTAGGAGAGAGAGGAAAGGAGTAGTTTAATAAGCATTCATTTAAATAGAATTGGTACTTTTTTTTTAGGGGACCCCACATTAAAGCTACAGTACCTGGGAGGCGTATAAAAGTTTTCTAATTTTATCTTTTTATAAATCATTTTTTTATTATATGATCAAATATGTACTATAAATAATTTTATTAATTATATTATATATATATATATATATATATTTCATTTATAAATAAAAATTTAAATTTAAAACATCAATATAAACTTCACAGATAAATACTCTTAAGGCTACGAATAAATAAAAATTTAAACATACAAAATCAATAGAACTAGGACAGATAATATATATATATTTGAGAAGCAAGTAACATGCAAAAAATAATATTTTTGTGTATCCGTATTAAGTACTGCTTTGTTTAGAATAGATATTCTTACTTAAGGCAAAAAGAATTCGCAAAATATTTTCTGATGTACTATAACTTTTGGTGGCATTACCCGTAAGTGTTTAGTCAGTGTCAATGTAGGTTTCTGCTTCGTTGGTTCATTTCACAAAAAAGATCATTAGTTTGGTTTTATCTACAGCTGTTTCTCAATCAGTAATTATTCTTTAACGACAGGCAATTACTAATACCATGTAATGTCACTGTAGACATTTACAACTAATTGTAGATTTCAAACATTAGAAAGAAGAAACAATACGTAACAAATGAGACCATTAAGAAGAGAAGAAAAAAGATGGAAAATAAAACAGGACAGAAAAAGCTATCACTCTAGGCCACATTTTTTTTTGTGTACCTGTCTTGTTTTATCAACCGACCTGATATTTTTGCTTGGTTGCTAAGGACTCCAGGTGTTAAAATCATCTCCCATATAATGACGACAAAACAAGTTTATGTACTAGTTAATAATTTATACAAGAATGATATATATAATATATATGTATGAATTTATTGCAGAAATGTTGTCCATCAAGATTGAAGTTTAAAATAACATAAAAACCATAAAACTTTACTCATTCAACCGTCATCCCTATGTTGTCTCCATATAAATCACTACAGTATTATACAGTGAATGAATCACTCTCACGCGGGCGCGCGCGCGCTGCCTCAGCTGTGCGGTCTCTTTCGAAAGGCTTTTTACTACAGTAGGCGGTCATAAGAATCCAAAAACAAAACGGGGGCTATGCGACGCATAACGAGATGTAAAGTTTCAATAGAGCTTAAAGTTTTAGCGCGCCACTAAAGCACTGCTCCCACGTGATGCAGATCAGCACCATACTATTTGCATTCCATTTATCCACTACCTCCCTTCTCTACTCTTACTCATTAAAAGGCTTCTGACATGTAGAAAACAAAGCAAGCATGGTGCATACTAACAATAATTGAGTAAGTCAGGGAGGTATCCGATTCCACCTCTCCATCAACTTCTCTTCCTCCATTTAGCTTCTACTGTAGCCCTAGCCATGGCCATTTTTATCTTCAAGGACGAACTTCAACAACCAAGACTTATATATGTTGTGCCTAGCTAACTAGCTTCTTCTCTCCCCCATGCCAAACTAAACCAAGCCTTATTTTATGCACGTACGGTGCATGGCCAGCTAGCAAGGACTGCTACAGTCTTATCCAGCATCTTTCATCACCGAAGATGTTTTCTCAGGCTAATGAGCTCTATTACAATGCCGAAAAGCAGGATATATCCTCCTCTTTCTTCTTCCATTTTTCTCCGCCAACCTTTCATCACGACAATCTCCATGACATTCTTATCCCAGCAGCCGCTGCTGCTCCGGCACCTGTAGCACAGGAGAGGACATCTTCCAGTGGTGCTGCTCAGCCAATCACCGGCCGGAGGCGTCAAATAAGGAAGGACAGACATAGCAAGATAAACACGGCGCAAGGACCTCGAGACAGGAGGATGAGGCTTTCCCTAGACGTTGCACGCAAGTTTTTCGACCTCCAGGATCTGCTCGGCTTCGACAAAGCAAGTAAGACTGTTCAATGGCTTCTCACCATGTCAAAAGCAGCCATTAAGGAACTGGTCGGCTCGGCTTCCAAGTGTACAGTTGTTTCTTCTTCTGAAGGCGAAAAAGACATCTCGACTGTATCGGATAACAAGGGCAAAACTAAATCAGCTATTCTTGCAAGTGAATTTGAAAAGAACGCAAAGCCTAAGAAGAGGCCCATAGTTCAGTCTAAATTAGTTGCCAGAGAATCAAGAGAGAGGGCGAGGGCGAGGGCGAGGGAGAGGACTTTGGAGAAGAAGATGATGAGATGTTGTAGGCCAGAAGATGGAAGTAAAAGTAACCAACAGGCCAATATTTTAAAGTCTATTCCTTTAGGCAGTTTTCTGCAAGAGGAATATTCTAGCTCCCATGATTTGAAATCTTCCTTAGACTTTGTGGCAGAGATGGAAGAGCACTGTTCAACTTCTCCTATTATGTATGCAAAGGAACATGATCATAATGGTTCAAGTTCAGCAGTAGTGTTTGACTGTAATCAGCAAACTGCTGTTAGTTTATTTCAAGAACAATGGGATCACAGGAGTGCTTTTCCAAGCAACTATATCGACGAAAAGGTTCTTTTTGGTGAAGCTTTACTACAGACCAGCTACGGGAGGGGAATTAGTACGCCATCAATGTTTGATCATGTCTAAGAAATAAAATGCTTTGGTATGTGATTCTAAACCTTTGCATGTTTCTCTGTATTAATTAATTTCCCCGTCATGGCTTCTCCACGTTTTGTATCATGCGAGACTTGGTGCTGAATAACATTTATTGTCTTTTATGTGTCATTTTCTTTGCACAGATACTGTTTCTTACGGTTTCTGATAAAGTATTTTTGCCATACTATTTTATGCAAGCCTCCTTTTTTGACCATAAATACATCCATTCAATTCTGTCAGTTATCTTGTCGTAATCTCAGAAAGTAGATCAAGTGACCTAACGAATTGATGGTCGACATAGGAAAGCAATCATATGGCTCATTTCATAAAATGCGCAGCAATACTGAAACTTTTGAAGGAACAAGAAAAATTCCATACGAATTGCATGAAATTAATTAAGCTCGCTCTATGAAGCATTCTTAATTATTTCAAATTGCCAATTATGACTTAAAACTCATGTTCAATTTCCCAATGTAATTAATTTTAATTGCTTAAAATAAGAACTGTAAAATCTCCACGAAAAGAAAAAGATTATTCCTAGTTGTTACCCAGCGAAGCTCAAATCAAATGAGGCCCAAACAGTTATGAAAGGAAAAGAAACAGCTGCATGACATTGATCTGGTGATTCTAGTAGCGGCAACCAGCATTCTATGTGAAACGAGCTCTTTGTTCACAAGAGGACCCTTTAGATTACATGATTAACGATTTAACAAAAATTTCAGAGTCACCATCAATAAGTAGATAGACAATTCAGATATCGGATTGGCAAGGGAGGATAAGACGCATAAGGGGGGAAAAAGACTCTAAGAGTAAAATCACCAATCGAAGAACACTTACTTTATTTTGGGTTAACAATAAGGAAAATAAATGTAATATACATTGAATTGAGTTATGGTAATTAGGCACTTGATAGGTCGTTATTAAGTTGGGTAGTTTTGCATCTTTATAAATAGTCTCGATTTGAAGAATATTGTATAGAAGAATGCAATGAACTCTCCTTTCTGCTAAATTCTCCTTTTCCTCTTCTTATAATCTAATTTTGGTTGTTGCCCATAAGTTTAACGTTCTTTATGTTTATGATTCTCTACGGTTATATCATGATCATTATTGCTTCCAACAATCTCAGTCAAAGGTAATGTAGGATCAAATTAAAAAAAGAGCTTATGAGCTTATCCTTTATGACAAAATAAAACTTACTATATTTCTCTAGCATCTCAAGTATGACAATATTAGAATCTGTTTGAATCGAGTGATGCCACTATCAATTCTCGTTTGTACCGCTGTTACATAGATCTAGATTCTCCTATTAAGCAATCTTATCAATTTTAATAATTTATTGAGGATTTAACAAAGCAATTTAGGCATTAATTATCATAGAAAAATTGTGCTCATTGACAACCAATTCATTAGCTCTTATCGCCCAACATAGTAATGTTAGGATCCATATCCCTGGAAGCATCCTTTTAGAAATTAGAGAGAACATGTTTTTTTACTTAAAAAATAATTGCCCTTCAAACTTTATCATTTTCTAATAACTCTGAAAATTGATACTAATAAAAATTTCTTTTTTGAAATGTTTATGTTATAACATTCTCAACAAGTATCCTATCGATAGAGGGATGAGTAAGGTTAGCAATAAACATGTAAGCAAGCAAGGATTTATCAAAAAATAAAAAAGGTATGATATTCGATGTGGTGAATTTACAAAAGAGAAAAATTTCAGTCATAGTGGAAAAAAGATGTTTCTCCAGAAGGATCAAATTGAGAGGCTCATCGCAGCATTTACACAAAAAATTCATTAGCTTAATGTGATTTATAACATAAAAGGCATGAGCAAAATTGTATATAAATATAGAAAAAAATGTAATTTGCATCTATAAAATAAACTAAATAAGGTACAAGTAACCCTAGATCAAAGTTGATTGGAGAAGCCTTGAGCTTGTGATCTTGTTAATAAAAATAGAGGTAAGAAAAACAATGCAAGGCTATGCAAGGTCCATGTTAATCAATCATCGAAATGCAAAAAATATGCATCATAAAAGATCTATTTTTAAAGGAAAATTATTTGGTATGATTTAATTAAGTTTTACTCTAATTGTCTTCCCAACATGATTGTACCTAAACAAACATCAACAAATGGTAGTAAAACAAGGTATTTCATCATGTTAAGAAAATGCCTAAAAAAATTTATTGAGAATGAGATGTGGTCCATCTATAGATTTTTCTAGTTAGGTAAAACATTATTTCATGCAAATGCACATTTTATAGTCAGGCAAAATTTTGCAAGAAAATTTAAATATAAAAATCTATTTTGATGGTTATTAAATTACTTCTTTTGAGTCTTAAACTTTAAAAAAAACAACAATAACAAGAGGATCATTATTATTATCAAGGTTACCTTAATTCTTAAATTCAATTGTAAACAAATTAAACCATATGAGCAAGGCTAAACTAAATTTTGATAGAGTTCATTTTATTAAAATATCATGCATTTTGAAGGTAGTACTCAACCAATTTATAGGAAACAAATGATTAATATAGTTAGGTTATATCCAATATGACCTTCACCCTCTAGTTCTAGGAATCCTTAAAATCATGAATATGAAATAATTCATATCACAAGACAATTTAAATTACTAAATTACAAAAGCTTGCTTGATATTTTATCAAATTTTAAGATTTTTTTTTTTAAAAAGGGAAACAAAAATGTAAATAGTTTTTTTAGCTCAGTTATTCCCAAGTAGGATACAAGTGAATAATATCATAAGCTAATACCCTTCAAGAAGCGTCTCCAATAATTATACACAAAATTAAAATATAAATCTAAGCAAACCTTCAAAATTATTACTATTATTCTACAATGTATTAATTTGTTCTTTCTAATTTATTTTTCAAGAGTAGTAATTATTTCTTAATCTTTCTTTATGGATAAATGGCTCTACAGCTTTAATTTTGGGGAGTTACACCTATATAAATATATAGTTTCTTTGAAAAATTTTGAAATTAAAAATAACAATTATTTTTTATCCAAATAATAGTTTTAGTGAAGATGATGGTGGTGAACTATAAGGCTCATACATTTTTGCTTGCCTTCCACAATACTTGCCATCAATCACAATCAAGAATTAGAAGAATATTTTTAATGGAAGTTACTGGTATGTATTGGAGAGTAAAATTTAAAAGTTATTTGATAGAAATATGATTGGTAATGCCACAAAGCCTTTATGCAATAGAAATTTTAATTTTATTATGATGACATTCATTCTTGTAACAAACAACCCTATAAAATCCTAATGAATAAGATATTAATTGGATCTTAGCATAATATTTATTAAATTAAATGAATATTATTAATAAAAATGATTTTTACATAAAAAGATAAGGAAACAGAATAAAAAGAGTACAAAAAAGATGGCATAGCAACATATTGTATCTTTATTAGACACATCACAAAAAGAAATACATTTGGAGGATAATTTTGTAAATGTAAGACCTTCATTGGAAGCTTGCCAATATTAAGTAAAAATTAGATTCCTCTAACAATGCATAATCATCATAATTAATAAAAATACTAAGACAACTAGGCAATTTCTATTCATATTAAGAAAATTCATGCTAATCGGCTCATGACGTAGCTTAACATGAATAAATTTGATTCTTTCTTGAGCATTTGTAATCTAAATAAAATAGCATATGACTTGTAATTGGAAATACAACAAAGATGGATCAACACAACTTCGAGAAGAAAATCGACACCAATAGACTAATTGAAAGTGTTAGAAGTAATTTCATGACTTGCTAAAGATGTGAGGTGAAAACTTAATAAGAAAATTCATCATCAAATAAAATTCTATTTTTATTATTAGGTAGATCAAAACATTTAGTTGCCAACAGAAAATGAGATAATATTCTAAAACTCATATATGAATGTTAATGTTGAGAAAGTAGTCTGAGACTAGGAAGACACTACTTATTTTTAAAGTGTTGGGCTCATGGTATTGATCTATTGATGAGAGAAAATTCAAATGTTATTGAAGCCTATAGAAAAGTTTCCTCAAGGTTAAACTAGAAAAGTAGTGTAGAAATTTTCTAAAATGGGAAAGTCACTTTGAAATTAGTGAAGTTAAGCTGACTTCTTGATAATTTTTTTTACGTACAAATATCAATATTTTGTTCAAGCAAAAAGCAATGAAATCACAAGCTAGCCTTTTCTCAAATAACACTTGATACAAATATCTCTTTCATAATATCCAATCGAATGATCTTTGAATGATTTTTTAACACAATAGCCTTTAACAAGAGTCTAACAAATGATACCCATGATACTGAAATAATAGTAAAACCCACACTAAAAAGGTTTCCAAACAGTTGTCTAAATAAAAATAGAATAAAATTATTAGAGAAAACTGTACTTTTAAATGTTATAATTAGATTTAAACAAGTTATAATGATGAATTCACCAGAGAATTTAAAAATTAGTAGTCTATTTAAACAACATTATAACATAGCCAATAATCAATCCATATTACTTCAAAAAGATGGTAGTATAATCTTAAATCTAATTGAATCTTACTAAAATATTTTCATGAACAAACAATGATAAGGAAAAAAAAACCAAAAAAAATTTAGATCATGGCAGGCAAATCAAATAAATTAAAGTGGATATCTAGCAAGCATTAAATATCCCACCTAAGAAAATTTTAAAGGATTTTATGATATAAAGCAAATATCAAGTATGAAAAGAGCAAATTTACTTTAGTGGAATGAGGAAGAAAAAGGCTCAATATTTGTTGAAAAAAATGCAAACGCCAATACATTCTATATTAAACATGACTAGGTGGTGGTGATCACCAACAATTTTAGTAGAAGAAATTCAGTAAAAAAAATTAAGCTACTTATAAAAATTAAATCTTATTGAGAAAGTACCAAGGGATCTCAGAAAAAGTCATTTGAAAGCCTGGAAGAGGAGGATGTTAGTGTCTTGAAGAAACCACATGACGTAAGGCTGATGAAGGTGATCAAGTCATGCTAGGGATAATGGGAAAATTTATAGCAACCAAAGATTAGCAAATTTTCAGGGGCTCAAACAATAGAAACTGAAATGGTTGAAAAGGTAAGAGATTGAGTGTCATAGGACAAGTGGATTATAAGTCTGCAAGAAGAGAAAACTGACAAACTAAAAAAGGAGTATTAATTAAGACTAATTTACATGAGATAGATGGAAAGAAACATAAAACGAGAGGCATGAGAATTGGTGGTTGGGAGAGGAATAAAATTGTCACGTTAATGTAAAGTTATGAAGTCATTAAGTCAATTTCTACTCACAATAGTGTTGTTCATTTCCTTAAAAATATAAAGCATGCAATTCTACTTAACTCTTATAACAAAAATTTATCCCCTTCAGAGGTTCTTCATAAAATCTTATAAATGAAATTGAGCCTCGTTATAAGATATATGGAAGTGGTTTCTACCTAAAGATCCATGTGAGCACAAAAGCTAACTTGACCTTCACAAATTAACAAGCTCGCACTTATCAAGGCACAAGCTTGAAGCAAAACATATAGTTCTTATATTAAATGACATAAATTTTGTGCTTGACAAGGCTCAACATGGCAGCTTGTGAACTGGTTCTATCAAAATTCAGCGTGAAACGTAAATCTAATTTGTCACCTAGGATAACTGGATTTATATTTGTCTAGGAGGTCTACTTTGCAAGCTTTCATTATATAGTGCTTTAATAGGTTATTGCTTTTGTGTCAACTTTTTATTTCTTTTCTTAATCATAAGAATTCATTCATAAATTTGATTGAGTGTAAAACTATTTATATGTGATCTTATATAAAGTCTTGAATATTATGAGGCTTTTTATGAGGATTACAAGTAGTCTCTATAATGAAATGATTTATTTAAAATTTTAAGTGCTCTTTTTTGGATTTCTTTTCCACATATTAGCCTAATTTTTTTAATGACTTATTCTATTTACTCTAACTTCATTAATTGTGAAATCTTTTAGTATTAATGTTTTAATTGTTATTGGCCCTTAATTGCAAAACTTTTAGTTGAATATATGTAACTCAAAAATTTTATATATATGTAAAACTATTTATATGGATTGTTACTAAAGAGTATGCTTAAATAAAAGAATGGCATTGAAAAGTACTACAAAGCCCTATAAATACTAGCTTATTAATATTTAGGCATCAGGATTCCCTATGTAGAATGATTAACAACCACATGAATATAAATATTAATAATTCAAATATTCCCTTCTTAATGAAATAAGCTCCTATATCCCTCAGTAGGTCCCAACAAATATGTTTGCTTATGTATCATCATTATTGCTTCCTCCTTTGGCAACAAAAAACTTCCTTTCCTTGAGGTTTGGTTAATAATTCATCTAAATCAAGGTGATCAAATTGTGTTTAAGAGCATAATATATTAAATTTAATTTTTATTTTGTTCATGAGCTAGTATTACTACAATTAGAATTGAATTTTTTTTTACACGATTAATCTCTTATTGGAAGTTATTTATCTATTCACTTCCCCTCTAGCTAGCTAGAGTAAGCTAGAATCTCAACTAAAAGTTTATCTTGCTCTTGATAGCTTAAGACATCCAAAAGGCTTTATTTATGAAACAAGTATATCTAAAGAAAATGATACTTTGGATTATACAACATATTTTAAAAAATCTTCATCAAATTGGTCGAGAAGAGGTAAAAATAGAAAAGTGTTTTGAGAAGGTGAGAATGCCCTTATTTTACTAACTAAAGTATCTATTAACTTCTTAGAAAGTAGTGGCTCATTTGAATGGAGATTGATTTTAGCTAGTTTTATTTTATGTTTGGAGACTTGTATTTTCTTTATCTTTTGATCTTCTTGTCTTCTACTCTTTGTTTCTTTTATTTTGAAACTATGATCAGATTTATATATTTTCATAGTAGTAGTAAACAAATTATTGTTTTACTTCATAAAGCAACATGATGCTAAAACATAAACAAATTAAAATTTTAAAACTCTTGATATAAAAGGCACATGAAAATGCATATATGATATTTTTCTCAACATAATTGAGGAATACTACGAGAAGTAGAGTACGGATAAAACTTATGACCTCATGGCTGACAACTATAGTATGAAGCAATAAACCAGTGCCTGACTCATTATCATTTTTTTTTAAGAAAATATGACAACCACTATGAACTAAATATTGACCTACTAATTTATATCTCTACTTCTGTCATTCAGATCATGAGTTGAAGACATTACTCTTCCACTCAACTATTTTTTCTTAAAAATTATTGTCCATTATCATCTATGCTAAAATATGTCTTCTTCAATATCACTTTTATAAGAGAGATTATTCCTTTCTTTCAAATAAAATGTGTAGGAATAGGTTAAATAGAAAAATAATCATTCACGGTTACAATACATGAGATAAGAGTAATGCAATACAAACAACATAAAAACGATTTTAACAGGAGATACTAAAGGGAATCTGGCGATACAAAAGCCAAATAGAATTACATAACTAAAATATTCCTATAAAATAAAAATTAGCTTAAATTACGACATGATGTTTAGAAGTTGAGATATAAAAAAAAGAGTAGGATCTAAGGCAAAAAAAAATGCCAAAAAGAAAAATACCATCAAGCTAAGCCAAAATTCAAAATAAAGTTATTATAGAATAACCTTAAAAGAAGCATACATGGAAGCATATCAGAGATGTTTTAGCATGTAATTTGTTTCGAAAGTTGGAAGAGCATGTTGTTCCATTCTTGCAATTTTTTTTATGCCAATTTCCACTAAAAGTTCTAGCATGCATGACTTGAATTTCATTATAAATGTGCAAGCTTGCTAATAATATGAAGTATATTTTGGAGAATCCATGTGGTAAGAATCTATAATAAATGTTCATAATACCAAGAAATGTTGTGATGAATATTCGCTGTCGGTTGAATCCATCACATTTGGTGTGCTAGATTTAATTCTAATATATCTCTGATGGAATAAAAGGGCATTGTAGAGGGTACCTAATTGATACTTTTTCGCCAAAAGTAGCCAATTCAAGGTCAAGGTAACGATGCTTAGAGTTATTAAAAAATGAAAGATTAAAAATTACGCTTTCATGAAAATCTTAAGCAACTTACTAAACAAGAAAATTTGTATGCATCAATTCATGTCAGTAATTGATTTTCTAGACAAAAAAAATTAATTAGTGTTAGATTCATGTAATTATTTCATTAATGCAAGACAAACAACAGAAAGAAGATTTTAACACGAGATGCTAAAAAGTTCTCATAATACAAAAGCCAATTAGTAATACACATCTCATATATTCGTACATAATGAAAAAAAGTACAAACCATGACCTCATGGTTAAAAATTGAGGTATAAAAAAAGAAAGGGTAGGATTTAAGACTAAAAGTGAAAAAATAAAAATAAAATAACCATCAAGCAAAGCTACTTTTCAAATATAATTAATTTAATACAAAAATTAAATAAAGCAGTAGCATGCATGGCAGCATATTATAGATATTTTGATATATAATTTTTTCCATGAGTTGGAAAGGCATGTTGTTCCTTCCATGCAAATTTTACATGTCAATACTCTCTAAAAGTTCGAACATTCATGACATGAATTTCATTATAAATATGTAAGCTTGTTAATAATCCGAAGTATAGTTTGGGGAATATACAATTATCTGGAAATTTACTATCTATCCATCAAAGATCACTTCCTCTTAGTGCAAGTGGTTGTAATAAATAATGACGTAATTTTAGGGAGTTGATAAACTAGGAGGGAGAAATAAATGCAATCAGTTGTTAGCTATATATATATATATATATATATATAGTTGACAGTTCCATTAAAATATTAGTCCTAATTATAGCCTCTATTTTTTTCCCCTTTTTTTTTAAGAATTGAAGGTATTGTTTGATTATAATTTTGGCATAAGAATCTATAAAAGTGTAGCTAAATAGTCATTTTTAGTCACCGTCAATTTTATCTACCAAATAAGAGTTACTATTATAAAAGGAATAGCTGGAAGTAAGAAAGCACGAGGAAAAAAATTATTTTAATCATATACATTAAGAAAAATGTGTGTAATAATGAACATTTTATCAAAATATTAAACATGTGGCATATAATGATAAACTCACTTAGGTAAATTGATATCAATCTTTTAAGGTGCCAAACATAAGTGTTTTATTTTTGGCTAAAATGCAATAATAAAGCAAAGTTAATTAAACATGCATTCCACTCTGCTACGTGTACTCCATTCCTCTGCATACATAGTGTATTAAACTATAAGAAAAAAAAAAGCCAATTATTAACAAAATATGCAAATATTTACCATAAATTATCTTATGTATTTTTTCAATAGATTTCCCTTTGGAAATTATCACTTATTACCAAAAGAAAATTAAAAGTTTCCAAAATAAATATATCAACTAAACAATATCCCCTTAAGACTTCATTTTACCTAGATGAATTAATCATTTTCGTTTAGGTTTTTTGTGATTCAGCCCATATGTTAACCTCTTATCAACCTATTTGACAAAAGATCCATTAATGACACGCCTCTATTTCACACCCTAATGATTTGTCATTGAAGGAGAAAATATTTTTGGACTGAAAAGGTGTTACCACTATTTGTAGTTATTTCTACAAGAAGCTTTGTTAGAAAAAAATTTATACTTATTTTGGGCCTTCAAAAAATATTTTTGTCAAGTTCGTTAAAACGCTTTAATTGTACAAATCAAGAGTTTTTATTCGGATCAAAGAAATTTAGATTGGATACTATGCTTACGATTTTATTCCATGAAGAAAATTTACCTTATTGCACTCATGTTGAAAGGCATAATTATGCCATACAATCTCTTATGAGATGGCATGATAAATTCATACATTTTTCATGATAATCCCAATCCATTCAATCCAAAATGTATAATTAATGCCAAGCTATAGTATTCTATAGATAAATTTGAATTATTATTAAAGGATGCTTGCATATGATGCAATTTTTAGATTGACAAAAAACTAATGTTAACAATTGGTTTTCTTATAAAACTTAATATGGAATTTGAGTGAAGTAACATAGAGAAACTAGCTTATTTATATTGCATTAAGTTATCAAAAGCATTAACATTACAAAATTGCGGTGAAAAATCTTACCTTTATAATATACAAAGATAGACTACTATCCTTTAATGTTTCTAGGTATAATTTATAACATTTAAAAAATACCAAAAATGTGTTAAGAACCAGTAGCAAAAACTCTAGGCCTGATTAACAAAAAATATTTCTTGCAAGATTATCTGATAATTGGCTAGGGCATAATTACACCAAACATTCTCTCTTATAAGATGTACATAAAGATTTTTTATAGTATTATGATCATTGTCAATGTAAAAAATCTAACTAGTAATGTACATGTTTACTTATGACTTCTAATGGGTGAATTGAAAACATTGTGTGAAGGTAATTTAACATTTTTTTTAAAAGAAAATTTTAGTATGACAGCAACACTTATGTAAGCATTTGGCGATTTTCATGCACACAACATGTAGTCAAGGTGGAGTACTGCAAGGAGACTAGCTTATTTATATTGACATTTAGTTATGCTCATTGGGAAAATGATGCTAAAAAATACTTGTTTAATTGTTGGAAAAAGATTCTTACTGAGGATATTCTGGTATTATTAATTTGCTAAAAAAATTGGGTGGTTGCTATGGGAAACTACCTTTTTATGTTGAGCTAATTTATCAAAAGTGGTCAAAAAAGAAAATGGTAACTAATTTTTTTTTTTATTGCAAATTGACCCTAACTGCTAACAAATACATATCATTTTTATGATAATAGTTATTTTCTTAATAACAAATCTATCATAAATATTATCAAACATGTTTGCATTATTTTAAATTGTACCATTTTGCGAATATGTTTTTAATTAGGACATTAATGTATTCTAAATATTTTTCAATAGTAAAGTGAAAATTTTACATCTTAAATTTGCATGAAAACTTGGCACATAAACAGATAAAAGATAACACAAAAAATATTATAATTTTTACATGAAAAATCTAAAACAGAAAAAGTAATTGGCATGGCCTGAATAAAGTGATTTATTTTATAAGTTAAGATTAAAAAAGCCTGCTACGACAATCAAACAATAAGTCTTTATACAATGATCAAGTAATGATGGTTGAGTAATAATTATGATGATTAGATGATATTTATGATGAGACAATGATGGTGGTTTGACAATAGTTGTAAAATAACATTTGAGTGACTTTGGTTAGATACATTTGTTACATGATTGTGGTCAGAAGACGATGGTCACATGATGATGATTAATTCATTATGGATGGATGAAGTCAATTTGGTGATGACAGTCAAATAGTGGTAATCATGTAACAATGATTGTTAGTGTTGCATACCTTGAAGAGCTCTAGAGCTATCTCTATGCTCTTCACAAACTCGAGTTTTTTCTCCTTCTTTTGAAGAGAATGACTATACTTAAAAATTTAAAGTAATATTTTGGTAAATCAAAATTTTTTAAAAACTCAATTGAACAACTTAAGTTAATTTCTTTGAACCATTCTTTCAGCATTAATTTAAGTGCCTTAATGACAAATCGGGTGATCTCATGTTGTGTGAATTTCCGTTATGGAGATACTCAATTTGACTATAATCTCAGAAGAATCCAAGATTCTTTGACCTTTAAATTTTAATGATGAAGTTTCTAACCATTAACCATGTACTTAAAATGGTTTATTTCAGTTTATTTGGACTCGAATCAGATCACTTTTAATATATTTAGGTTTAACTTATAATATGTTTAGGTTTAACTTGTTAAGACATTCAATTTGATTATAATTTGATGAAGCCAAAAGTTATTCTGAATTTAATTCTAAAAATCTCCAATTAAAGCCTACATCAAGATTCATGTTTGATTGGATTCTTTTTATGGCATATCCGACCAATTGTTGTCTGGATAACCTAGCCTAGAAATTCTTCTTTTCTTTCTTCCCACTTGGACTTTATCATTTCACTGGTACTCTCAAAAATCTCACCAAGTACCTTTATAATGACCATCCTTCCTGCCAAAGTTATTAAAGTTACAGATATTTTGTTATTGTAAGTAAGGCTTGTACAGCTACATTAGCATTGTTGCGTCAAATTGTCCTCATCTCTCTTAAAGACAAATATGACCATGATCTTCCAGCGGCTTCGCTAATACTGCAACCTCCTCAAGATTATGTATTACAAGTAAATTTAATCTTCAAGATTTGTACAAATTAATGAACAATTTATTTAGCTTAATCAGTAATAGTTTAAATATGAATTATAACAATGATTTAAGTTTCATAATTGTTTTACATTTTTTTTAATTTGGTTTAAGATATAAAATCTGTTAATATTTTTGAAAGTGATTTTATGTAAATAGAAACTCTAGTTTTGAACATGTTTTCTCGCATTTTAGTTGGTTAGTTATGCTTACCTTTAATATAAAACTGTAAGCTAATTTCAATATAGATTTGATCATCAATATGTTAAATATCCTAAATATGCTTTTGAATGCATTTCGTGTGCTTTTCTTTTTTTTTTTTTTTCTACAGGCGCATTTACTTGCCCTCTCACAGAAGCTGCATTCGATGCAATTTTTAACTATTCAGTTTCCAGCTCCATTGTCTTGAAGGAAGCAAGCTAGATATTATAAGGGACAGGGCAAATGCAAGGAGGTGAGACAAGTAAAGAGGGTGGAGGTAGTAGTGATGCGCCTTAAACTGACGAGTAGATGTAATTAGAAGGTTACTATTCCATGTGCTGAGATTTACCTCGAATTCTATGACTGTTGAGTTGAATTCTAGGTATTAAAATGATATATTTTTGAATGACACTTCTATGGGTAATGCTTTTGAAATTGTGAAAATGTGTGTTGAAAATGTATGAGAAAATTTTAGGTTTCCGAAAATGGAAAAAGCATTGAAGTCCTAAGGTTTCTAGCACAAATTTCCAGTAAGCAGTGACGCATTATCTACAGCTTTTGATAAGTGTTCGAAAGGATTTTTTATTACCAATACAATATCATTTCAACAAACTTTAATGTTGGAAACATTTCATGCAGTTTTCTGAATCAGTATTATCATTAGCTAGTATATCAAAATAGTTCAAATTTTTTTGGTGGTTTTATTAACTTTATTTTACATCCATTTATGCTGAATTATTTATGATGTTAGTTTTATACTTTATAAATAATTTTGAATAATTTTTTATCGATAATACATTAATTCTGTCGTTTCTCCCCCCTTATCAATTTATTTAGCCATCAAACATGTTGATTTTTTATCCTTAATATATTCAAGTCACCATTATTTTTTCTAATTATTTTATGCATCATTAATATAATTGTAATAGAATAATCCTTTAACTCAACTTTTTAGTTGTTCCCCTTATCTATTTGGTTTTCTTAGTACAAATAGAAAATCCTTATACTAAATCTTATGATAATAATTTTCTTTCACAATATTAATTATTTATCCCCACCCCATAACATCGAACTAATCCATTAAGTTGGATTTCCATAATGACAATTTAGAAATAGAAAGACTTATCGAAAGTTCTTCACCATATCATGAACCCAAAGCTATACTGCTCTGAAGAAAACAAACAATTATAAAAGCCATTAATTGAAATATATGATGCCACAAACTTATAATAAGAAGGAATCAAAATTAAAGGCAAAAGCAACCTAGATAATGAAGTTTACATTTCGCATAAATATTTCTGATATATATTAGATATAGCTTAATTGTTACCAAACCTTTAAATCTACAGTGTATTTGGATTAAGTTAATTCTCTGCTATCTGTGAATCAATTAATTATGAATAAATTTTTATGCGAACTATTTAATAATGTTTTATTTTATATTATAAGAGAGATCAAACTGCCTTTACAGAGCTTCAATTATAAAATCTCTATATGGATTGAAATGCTTGTGCAGAAAATTTGGCTAATATTTGAGCTAAATTGTACTCAATGTTGGATTGAAATGCTTGTGCAAAAAATTGTACTCAAGAAATTTATAGTTATTTGCTCTTATATGGCTTCATTCAATAACTTTTTGATATGGTTATATTGCTTTAAGATAATCCTAACATTACTTTTCTGAGGCTATTTTGTAAGAACGCTAAGATTGTAAGCCCAAGGACATTCATCATGTTATCCTAGTTTTTAATCTAGTTTTGCAAGGAAGTAATTTTGCTTTTTCTTGTAGATATTTTACAAATGATATCTCCATTTTGATTAAGTCTGGGAGATTAACTGTATGCCATTGACCTTTTGCACGAAGTGTGGTATTTTGTGGTTGATGTCAACTCAAAAGTTTTTAGCTAGAACGAGATTGATTTTCTTCTTAGGATGCTTTTAAATACTTCTGGGATTACTCTAGTATTTCTTAATTGTATTTTTTTTTTTTTTGCATTTTTTTTTTTGCTAGTGGTTGACCTCATAGGTTTTAAGATATACATTATGTCTTGATGAGGACAGCCATTTTTACCTAGTATCCTTTTGCTTTTTATTTGAAGAAAAACCTGACCAAAGTCACATTCAAGCATGTATATGACCATGATCTATTTTCTACATCATTAAATCACCCTATCCAAAGTCCTTTTGAACGAACAAAATAAAAAAAATAATAAAAAAGGAAGAGAGCGCACTACTTCCCATGTTATCATATCTTCCATTAATTTTATGTGATCAAGTCTAAGGTGTAGTGTGTTTGATATAGGAAAATTTACCTACATACCACTCAATTCCTATGTGTTCATAGCTAACACCAAAACTTCTTGATAATATTGTTGGTTAGCGACAATGGTTGCTCGACGCTTTCAACCGCAAACAATATAGATAAAATGAGGTGATAAGTGGGGAAACTTATGTTGCAACATCGCCTCAAGATTGCATATGGGTTCTTATAAGCAACACATAACCTTAAAATAATAAGAAAGACAGGTTTAACAGCTCTATAATAAATCAATACACCTTGACATTTTCTAAGATATTTTATTAATTAAGCTTCATTAATGACCCAAGCAATTCATCAAAAAAGAGTTTATAATAATATTACTGTTTTTTATCCACCTCAAAGAGCTAAAGTTTCAAGTTACATGATTCTGCGAATTTCCTAGCAGCTAAAATACTACGGCTCCTAATTATACATACCAATATGTGATAGACTGAATGATATTAACCTTGGTCAACTTGATGGTTATCTACCTCTCAAATTCAAGCAAAAGCCAATTGTAGCCATCAATAAATGCTTTTCATGATTCTGACGTAGTTTAATCATTCCACATCAACTAATGCAACATTAAAAATAAATTCATGGAGAATATATCCCAGTCATATTAGGTCGCTGATAAAACAAATATATATGAAGAAATATAAAAAGGCGAATGAAAATTTTGCGTAGGCAATAAATGAAGACAAATTTTTTTTTTTTTTCATTTCATTCATTCTCGAAAAAACAAAACAAAACTAAAGACATATTTATAGTTAAACAAAGTTCATTCTAGAAATCTTTCACACACTTACATAATCTAGAGAAGTCTATACTAAAATTTTTCTAGATTCTAGTGGATGTGGAATACTAAAAGCACTTTTGTAAATTTATTCTTTTTAATATTTTTAATATTTAATAATTTATGTTTAATTTAAAACACTCTCCCCTTAAAACAAAATTTCCTTTGCTACCCTAAGAAATGTCTTCGATTTTATGAATCGTTCTACAAATAACGATTTAGTGAGAATATGTGCAACATGATTTTAAGTTCTCACATACTCCACTTGAACTTTTTGGTCATTGATTTGGTCTTTTATATAATGAAAATGAATATCGATATGTTTGCTTCTTTTATAATGAACATGATTTTTTGTTAATATTATTGTTGACTTGTTATCAACATATATTTTTGTAGCTTCATATTGAAAATATTCAATTTCTTTTAGCAGCTTCATTAGTCATATTGCATAACACATACAAGATGTTGCTACAACTTATTCAACTTCACGCATGGAAAGGGCAACAATTGATTATTTTTTGAACACTATGTGAATACAATGTCATCTATAAATTACACATTTTTTTCTATCATTATGGTCTACAGCCAAATCCCTATTTGAATATCAGTCAAAATTCATTAAAATAAGAATATACAAGTCCATGAGTTAGTGTACCTTTAATATAATGAAAAATCTGTTTTGATGCCTGTAAATGCATTTCAGTGGGATTTTTAATATAATGACTAATAATTTCAACTTCATATAGAATGTTTGGTTTTGATCACGTTAAATATGTCAAACTTTCTATTTAACTTCTCATTAATGGCCCTCTTTAATATATCCCAATGGTTATTCAAAATATACTTATTCTTCAATAAATTAATTTAAAAAAGTAGATTTCAAATCAATTTGATAAACAAACCAATTAGTTTGTGAGTAAGAGAAGTAATAAAGTGAATAGTCTTCATGAGAATAACAGAGAGCAAAAACTTAATTATAGTCGATGCATTCCTTTTGCATGTCATTTTTCTATGTGCTTTATACTTTCCAAATTCTCTCCTTACAATCTTTTTTAATTTCACACCAATATTTGTATGTCCATTTTTCTCACGTAGTGGGATTAAGGCTTTATTGTTGTTGTTGTTGTAGTTGTATGTCCATTTGAAAGTGTTAAGAACTCCCATGTATTATTTTTTAATAGAAATTTGATTTCTTCATCAATTGCGCATCTCTATCTTTTAGCTTTTATGGCTTCTTCAAAATTAAATGCCTCATTATTTGCAAATAAGCAAACTAAGTTAAGCTCATCAGTTTCTTCATAAATGTCCCTAAAACTTCTTATCTTCTTTTTTTCATTGATTGTTACTTGAGGTAGTTAATGAGATGCTTATGTTTGGAGAATATGATGAAGATTCTTGCAAATTTATTGATGATTTCTCTTCATTTTGTAACTCTACAGGCATTGCCTCTTATTTTTAAGTGACTTGATTTTGTCATCTCCCATGCTCCTTCATCAAAGTCAACATCTTTGTTGAAAATAATTTTTAAATTGTTAGGATCAAGTAATTTATAAGATTTAGAATAATACCCAATTAAGATGATTTTGGAGCTTTTGTCATCCAACCTAATTTTTTAATTGTTTAGGAAAATGTGCATGCAATGCTCCCAAACAACTTCAAATGAGAGATATTTTGTTTTCTCCCCGTCCAAGCTTCTTGAGGCGTCATATCATATAAACTTGAAGTGAGACACTGACTGAGAATATAAACAACATGTCATTACCTCAACAGAGATCTCCTTAGTCATATTCTTATTTTTAATCCTGCTTCGCACCATATTAGGAATAGTGCAATTTTTTTTCTGCCACCAGTGGAAAAAGAAAATTATCCTCCAAGTTTGATATAAGGATTTTGTTGTTGTGTTTACCACAAATCTTGAAGATTTTCTAAGTGGCTATTCGAGATCAATTCTTATTTTTTGTTTTTTTAGACAAAAAATGGGAAACAAACATAAAAACAATGTTTGCTTATTTGTTTTTTGATTTGTTTCAATTTTTTTTATTTTTTAGAAGAACATATCTGATTTTAAAATACTAAAAATAGAAAAAAAACATGTTTTGCCATTTTTTAAAATACCAAAATAACCCTTCGCCTAGTCTGACAGTCGTCGCCAGCTAGTCGTTGCTCGTCACCGCAACTCGCTATTTGCCGCCACCAACTGGCGACCGCTAGTCGTCACTGCTGTCGGCCCTAGCCAGCCATCACCCGCCCACTGCCACACCAACCATAGCCGCCGCTCGACGCCCGACGCCCGTTGTTGTATGTTGTTTGCTGCGCACCCATATGTACTGATTTGTGCTAGGTGAAGCAAGAAAAACATTGTATAAGTCATGAGCAGCAGAACTTAATACAGGAGCACACAAAGACCTTACCATTTTATAAAAACTATAATTTATTTTAAAATAAAATACCCAACCAAACATGTTTTATATTTTTTAGTTTTAAAAAGATATAAATCATAACAGTACCAAACACATTTTCTAAAAATAAAAAATTTAAAAACAAAATGAAAACAAAACAGACTAAAAATAAAAATAAAAATAAAAACAGAAAATGATCCCAAACAAACCCTAAATGATTAGATATGTAATTTGAAGAATAATATATTGCCCGCGAGATAGAAGTATTACAATACATGGATATAATCATTTAAATGAGAAAAATCTTTGAAAGTTATGGATCTATCTAAACAAAAACTTTTCCCCTAATTTGTGGGTGTAAGATAAGGTTTATTTTATTTAGTGGTATGGTATTCCTACAAGAGCAAGCCATCATAATTAATTACATCCCAAAAGTTATGTCTCTCGATAATACTTTTGATTAAAGTATCAACTTATATTATGCAGGATTACAAGGTTTTTGTCTTAAGATTAATGTTTTAAGAAATCAATTGGACAGATTTAGGGTTTGAAAATTTTTTTCCTGGAATTCAAAGGTTGAAACTTTTAGTCCAGTGGCATTGTTTCATGGAAAGACTCGACGAAAGGGTTAACCAACTTCGGGAAGAATGAGTAGCCTAAGGATTTAGATTATAAAGTTATTAAAAAAAGTTAGGTTTTGATTTGAAATGTGAGTTTTTGGTTTGACTTGATTGGTTTTGAATAAAGTTTGATTAAACTTAATTAATTTTACAGTTTAACTTGAGTTGATTGATTTGGTTTGAATATGGTTTGACTTGATCTAAGAAGGGTTAGAATGAAGAGATGAAGGTTTAAATTGATAATGGGCTAGATTTAAGATGGTGAATCCTAAACTAAATGACAGAATTAGTTAAAAGGAATTCTACATGGAAGTAAAAGCCTAACCCTAAAATAAATGTACAATCTATAAGAATGCTAAATATGAGAATTAACCTAATTTTTTGGTATAATCCCTTGGGTCAAGATGCCCATGAATTATCACCTTCTACAATCCATTAATATCCTTAGACTATTAACCAACCGAATATTTAGAGGTCTCTACTTAATATCATAGTAATGTTGAGCATAAATATTTTTACGATTAGGTGGTTTGAGTTGCCTTTGTTAGTAACCATGTGTTACCTCATCCTAGGGTATCTAACAAAACCTAAGAGGATAAAAGTTGTAGTTTTATAGGTTTTTGTCCTTAACATTAACTAGAAGTACCTGATAATCTAACATAGGCTTCTTCACTGAAGTATTATAGGGAATGTGTGATCCTAGGATTTTTTCTATGTTGGCTAACCTAGGGTTCATAGATGATCTACCTAGTGGTGGTCTCCATTATTTAAGTTATGAGTTTTGAATTTATTTTGAAGTTTGACATTTAAATCATTATTTAACTCAGTTCTTAGTTTGAGTAAACAAGAAAATTAAGACATTTTTTGTTTAAAGTTTTTCATTCAGTTTCCTATTCGAAGTAGGTGTTCTCCATTGATTTTCTTCCTAGATTCGATTTCTACTGTTGATTTACTTTTCTAAGATGTGTGTCATTTAATTCTTTCATAGTTACATTTCGTACACTTACGTTTCAAATGCATGCTTTAATTTTTGAAATTTACCTTTCACACACATGAAAAAGATAATCTCCATAAATATACATGTGAAAAATATCTTTATCACAAAAGTTATTATTAAGAATTTAAATAAATTAAATGAAAAATATGTACGTATGAAATGGCTTAAGACTTGTATGTTTAGGAGGTAAATTTATAAATTACATGATTTCGAATGAAAACATATTCATTTATAGAGTAGACATATAAGCATGTAAAATTTTACGTATTTTCTTTATCGTGCACAATTACATTGCATCTCCTGTCAGTATCATCTAGGATAATCCTGAATGACATAATCATTTACTTATCATTTTATATCAATTTAAAATCCTTTACAATGTACCTTCATATGCTCTTTATTTTTCTCTCATTTGTAATACATGTTTCAAACTTTCAAAATGCAAGCATAAAGAAAATATTTGTTGTAAACCATTTAATAAATTATTAATTTAATGCATAAGAAAATAATTATTCCTCTATTTTCAAAGACCTCTAAAATACTTATCTCTTCACTTCACTTCCCTTAGCACTTTGAGTTCTCTATCTTCGTTTTAATTCAACAGTTTGATAAATATAAATCACTAAATTAATTCATGAAATTGTTGATATGAAATTAGCATCACCTTTAATTAAGCCAATTTATATAATGCATAAAGTTTATAAATCTTTACTATATCCTTCTTTGTGTGTCTTGATCCACCTCTTTCTCAAATCTCAAGAATCTATCAAACCTTTAATTCCCGATTCAAGTAAGCTTTTTAGGAACACCTACTCACACACACACAGACACTTACCTTTATAACCTCGATCGGTCGATTGCACTAACGCATGCACGAGATTATACTCTCCTTCCTCCACTGCTTCGGTCATTACGCAACCCAACGGATCAACTTGTGATCTTCTTTTTCCTCTTACTCCACACATGAGTTTTGAATCCTATCACACGTAAGAACAAAGTCCTTTCCTCCTCCTCTGCACGCGAGTTGCACGACCTCCCTTCTCAACCACTCAAGGTCTATCATGAGCAATGAGATTCGCAAGGTAGGTTAAAAGCCACACAATCTTCTTCGACTTCTTCTTCGACTTCTTCTTCGACTCCTTCAGCTAAGGTTCGACATGCTAGAATACAACGTCGAAGCCCCATGACCTTCTTCCTTCCTCCTCGATTGATCGGGCTTGATGGAGATTTCCTTCTCTCAATCTCTCTCCCTCTAGTTCGCTCTTCTGTTTCTAATGAGGGAAGTGTGGATGGAGCATGCGTTATGATTCCTCAGAGGGGATGCGACTCCTCTAAGAGATACCTAATATATTATTATTATTATCATTGCCATCATCATCATCATCATCATCATCTTTATTATTATTATTATTATGAAAAATCAATTATTACATAAGGGGAGATTCGATGGCTGCAGTAGGATGCGAGAAAGTCAAATATGTTGCTCTAACTCTTCCGCTCAATAACTGGAAGCATAGGCGGAGGAAAGTAAGTGCTACGCGTGAGAAGGAGAAAATGAAAGAAAGTTGATATGATCTCCCAAATCGGGAAAGCGACAGCAAGCGAAAGCATGGCACGGTAAAAGAATTACGGGAAAAAGTAAAAATGAAAAGAAGAAATCCTGCATGATTATTGGAGCTTGATCAGGAAGGCGTTGAAAGAGTTCAGCGTGGGATTAGCGGAAGTAAATTTACAATGCTTACAAATCCTACATTTATGAAGGCTTTCTAAACATAGACATTGATTACAATTTTATCAGGAAATATGTTGCTTATATAATCACTAAGCTGACGCCCATCCAATTGAAATTACAAGTTGTCAACATGTTCATAAAATTATCGCTAGTTGGCTCCCTGTCTAAATAATTATCTAAAATGGCTGTTAATGATGCATGCGGCATATTTGAGGTGGAGCATTCAAAAGTTAAGATTTTAAACTAAGAAATTCATCTCCACCGTCCATTTAAAATCGCATACGGTTCGCCCGGTTTTGAATTTCCTTGGAGTACTCTTACATGAACTTCTCATTGTATTTTACTTTCACTTTTTCTCTTTTTCTACCTAATTAATGCCAGTATAAGACAAGATAGTGTATTGTAAGAAATGAAGTCATTTCCTACCGTAGTCTCTTCTGGTCCCTTCTTCTTTTCGAAGACTCACATGGTCCCACATTGAATAAGAAGAACTACATGGCCAAATAGTGTTCGGATTGTCATATGCCAATTATGTCAGCAGTTCCGTCCGCATACTTCAACAATTCGCTTTTTCAAAAAATGATCTCTAAAATAACAAAACTCAACATAAATTTTACAGAGAAGGAATAAAAGAAGAAAATGACCTAATAAAATATAACGCTCAACTGCCCTAAAAAAGAATTACCATAAATCAATAAATGAGCTTCAAATTCAGAAGCCTATGTGCAAATCATTCCGAGAAAAAAGTCCAACGTTTCTAACAGGCAGATTATCATAAATAAGGTGGCTTATTCTTTGTCTGGTGCACTGCTATGTTTCTAACCAAAGCATTTTCCCTTCAGTTTTTTATTCAATAAAGATTTTTAGCTTTAAACACAGTTATTTAGAAAAATGTGGCATTGAAAAGATCAGAAAATTAGAAGTCTTAACTCACCGGAACTCAAAGAACAGTTGTGGTCCAAAGAAGCTTCGGTATTCTCCTTCTCATTTGTAGCATTTTCAACCAGCCAAACAATCACATTATGTTCTTCCCAAAGCTAGGTAATGATAGAAGTCTCTGTAATAAATAACATTCAAATTTCATCTCTTGCGTTGCGGAGAAACAATTTCTATAAATCACATTTATTCAAAATCTAATTAGAGTCAGCCTTACCGCTTCTCATATGCATGCATTGGTGCAGTTATTAGAACTCTGTAGATAAATATCAGATCATATTTCCTGAAATATGAAAGAACAGAATGATAAAAACAAAATAAATTCCGAGGCCTTTTGGATAATAATGAAATAAGACTTGTAAATTGTATATTGCTTGGCCATAATTGATTATTTATCTAATGAAGTTGAATTAGACTTGGATGTAATCTCAACAGCTTGATTTAGAAATCATTAATACCAAAAAAAGAAAAATTAGCAGAAAAGTTTGCAACAACTGTATCTAAAGAAAAAACAAAAGTTTAACTTTTTTTTCTTATGTATATTCAGTCATTTTCTTCATTTTTTGTCAGATGCTAATTTGGATCTGCTCTAGCAAGCTTAATCACTTTCACATTAGATGTACCAAAGGTAGGCTTCTGGTTGCAATGGTACCAATTCTATCTCTTGAATCGGTAGAGATCAAATAAGGATAGCAGCTGAATTTTTCTGTCAGAGAGAACATCTGCTATCTATTTTGGCAAAATAAAAATATTCCAGCTGAATTTTTCTGGCTGGGCAAATGAATTCCCTCAAGTCAATTATTGTTAGAGGTCTTCGTCAAAATTATATGATAGTATATGAATTCATCACGGCATCTGACAGTTGATTTTGCACTTGAAAGGCAGTTCTCTTGGTGATAAGACCATGGCAGGAAGAAGCAGATTGTTTCAATAATTTTGTGAAGTTTACACTTTAAAAAGGAGCAAAATGTTAAGAAAAAAGGTTCGATATTTAAAGTTGTCACGCAACTACCTACTCAAATTCAACGCAGCTTTCAAAACCCACTGGTGAAATGCACATTCCAATCATCACGTACACTAATTCTCTCACCTACTAAGAAGTTCTCCAATGGAACTAATTTCTTCAAATGACTGTGATTGGATAAAAGAGAATTCATAATACTATATCGATTCCTTATCCACTTTGTTATTCAAGTGAGTATTGATTTTAACCTCATTTAATTCTTGAAAAATACATTAACGCACAAATATCAAATATTTCTCTCTCACTAATACGCTTTGTTCTTTTGGATAGAAATTAAGTTTAATGAAAAATATATAGCCCAACATTAGTCTCCCATTTGTGCGCTTTCCGCTAACAAGAGGTGTGGAAAACCACAACCCAGTTAGTATGAAGTTATTCACGTGATTTGTGGTTCCCAAGGGCGAAATAAACTTCAGAGCAATAATCACAGCGTGATTGAGTGAGCGTATTAGTACATGATACTCGATACTTAATGATCAGCTTCTATTTGAGAAAGATTGATAATTTGATGTGGAAAATTCTCACTTCTCACTTATCAAAAAATTTGTTATATGTGGGTAGGGCTATCAAAACGGGCTCGTGTTCGCTAAGTTAATGAGCCGAGCATGATAAAAAATTTGTTCGTTCGTGTTCATCTCGTTTTGGCTCGAAATACTAATAGTCAATTTCATAAATATATATATATATATATATAGAGATGCCAAAGAGATGCCAAAGAGCTCTTATATATTTATCAATTTAACATCTAAAAGCTACAAAGATTTATAATCATTTAAAAGTATTAATGAAGAAAATAAAATTTATTAAATTAGATTCAAATGATGTTTTAAATCTTGCCCCAATACCTTAACATCTATTGCTACGTGATTAGGGTTATCAAAACGATTCTTTGTTCGTAAACAGCTCATGTTAGACTTACTAAGCAAACAAGCTGAACACGAACACACTTTTTGAGCTCGAAATATAAACGAGCAAAACACGAGCTGAGTCTGGGCTCACTTGTGTTTGGCTCGTTTACACCCCTATGTATGGGTATTCGATCTAGCCACATATTAGGTGGTTGAAAAACATATTATTATAAAAATATTAAATGATTTGTCCTCACTAGATCATTATCTTTAAATTTTTGGGTTGACAATTAATTGACTATTGATATATTTAGCCCAACTTCAATCCACTTTGAATTATTCTCTAACAAACACTTTCTTATCCTCTTACATATAATCCCAAAATTTTTATGTCTCTTTTGCTGATTGCTGATTAAGATTAGAAGATGATAACTTTTGTCTTTGTTGAGGATATATCTTGAACATAACTCTATATAGTCCAACTGCAATCTCCTTTTAATTCATCTCCTCTAGGTTTCCAAACTTGTACGCCTCTTTTGTTGACTTGAAAGCAAGCTAGTGTATGATAATTGATAATGCATGTGGCTGGAACCCACTGCCGCATGAGAAGTAGAAGACAAGGAACAATGCATTAATTGAATGAGAAAGTGTTGCTGAGTAGATGACGAGGACTCCTCCATGTGAGAAAACGCAGAATTATGTGAAGGGTGAGAATAGTATGATGAAAGCTCACTTCAAGAGATTACTACTCACAAATTTGGCGATAATTTTTTATTTTTATTTTATTTTTTGGGTGGCGGGGTAAATTATGGCTGGTTCATACAATAATATGTTTCCAGCCGATGTACTTTTTGTGTTAAGTATGATTTTATTTTTCTACGTTGTTTATCATATATTACAATATATAAGTCAATCAGAAATATTTACATACATACCACTCATTTCTTTGTACATACATAACAAACACCTAAAGTTGAATTTTTAGGTCATACCGCCTTACCTATGAATGAAAATTTGTATTTCACTTTTTAAAAGTTATCGTATTTTTTATGTGATACTAAAGATTTAGGTGATATAAATGTAAAATAATGCATGCATCATTTTAGAACAAATATAAAATAAGTTATATATTAGAGTTAATTATTTTAGCAGTTTTACAGCCTAATGAAATGTTTTTTATGTTAAAAAAAATTGTATATTTATTAAATCCAAACAAATAAAATATCTATTTATTATTATTACTTTTTAAAGGAATGGTCAGGGGCTATTATACGAGCCTCCAACCACGCCTAATGCGGTTAGCAATTCTAGTACCACCCTCCATTCAGTGAACGTCGCCAAAGGGGATTCGAACCCCCGACCTTAGAAGACTTACAACTGACTCTCAGATGTCAACCAACAAGTAGGGGTACGCGACACAAACAAATAAGATATCTATAAGCCAATGTTAATTCAAATAAAGTTTGGCTGCTCCGGTAATATTAACGCTTCCTCCTTCAGCATTTTACAAGTTTATTTATCTCACTTTTATCAAATGCTAATAGACATGCAACATCATCAAACACTATTTGAAAATGTTATCGGCCATAAAATCTTATTAAGTTTAGATGGCAAAGTTTGCCTAATTATGATGAAATTCAAGACTTGAGAACTACTAGAACTGAAGATTTCAAATGTTTCAAGCCCTCAGAAAAAAAGGGAATTCTTTGTTTTGATTTCAGGTGAGATTCAAAAAAATAATTTTCCTCTTAGACCAAAATGGGCTAGCATGTCCTAATCAAGAGATCAAGACATGTCAACCCCATAAAAGTATTGAAGGGTCACCCTAAACAAACCAATTATATTAATTTGAGACATTAATTCATGTTAAATGGGTTTATAATAAAAGAAAACAAATTGTTATCATTTCAAGTCTTAAATGGGTTTAAACCTAAAAAAAAGAATTTGTGTTGATTTCAGGTAAGATTCAAAAAAATAATTGTCATCTCAGACCAAAAAAGGACCAGCATCTCCCAATCAAAAGAAAACATGTCACCCCAATACAACTATTGTTGGTCACCAAAACAAACATATTATATTACTTTGGGACCTTCATTCATGTTAAATATGTTTAAAATAAAAGAAAAATATAATCTTCATTTTCACCGAAAATAGGAAAATGGTTCAAAATTAGAGACATTGAAGTTTTGTGAAAGTCAAAACTAACTAAAAAATTCAAGTTGTCAAATATGTGTGACTAGAAGACAATAAAATTCAGTGAGTTAGGAAATGCTAAGTGACTATTTGATTTGCTACGAAAAAGAGCACGCTACATTCCTTTTACAAGAGTTTTAAAATTTTCAACGTTTGAAAAACAGTCCAAAATTACAAGGTATTTGGATTTCATTATCTAGTTCATTTTCAATACATTTGAGTGAATTCCTTATACACCGCTTTGTGTCAATCACAGATAGCCCGTCGCCGCCTCTGTTGCAGCCTGCGGTCCCTCCCAATTAGCACCCACCGTCCTTCCTACAAGCACTGAAATTTCATCTGCTAAATCCATGCCAAAGCCACACCACCTTGCCTTTGGATCACGGGAATCACACGATTTTCTTTCCTATTTTGTTTATTGTCTTTTATAATCGGACTTCAGCGCATTTCCTTCCTTTTTATTTTTCGATGTAGCCTTTGTTTGAAACTGTTTTTTTTTTTTTTACTTTTCCATGATTTTTTTGTCATGTTAGTCTTCTTGATCAAGCGATTCTCGGAACTCCTTCCCAATTTACTCAAATCCCACCAGCACTTACTAGCTACCAAACTGCCTTCACTTCTTATACATATTGGAGACCGAAGGATTAGGACATTGTCTTGTCTTGCCTGCCTCCCCCTACAACCATTGAATCCCTTTCCTCCCTTCTCCTATGTTTTGATTCTAGTCACTAACTCCCCTTCGCCTCACAAGTTGGGGCTTGTGCATGGGGCTTGTGCATGAGGCTTCGCTTGCATCTGAATCCATGCGAGTGAGTTATATTGTATCGTTCTATTTCTTTCGTATTATTTTGATCTTATTAATTGTAACATAAATTTTAAGTATTTATGAATAAGATTTTTCATGCTCAAATTTCTAATTTAATATATTAAATCATGTTGAGGTTAACTTAAATTAATGTCATTGTCAAAGACAATATTAAAGAACATTGATAGTGAATCTAATTATATGTCAACACCTTGTTCGTTTTTTATTTTGACTAATCTTGATGGCTGATGAATTATTTGTTTACTTCTACCTATTGACTTAACGAGGTTATTGATTGTCCCCACGATTTGGGGTTAAAGATTGTTGTTTCTTCTATTTGTCTTGAAATAATATACTTAAATGCCCAAATTTTGTATCATTTAAGGCATTTATAATGAGTGCCAAAATAGTCGCATCTTAAAAATGCTTATTTTATGGTTCCCGAGTTGAACCATCATAGGGAACCCTTATTCTATTTACTTATGATCTCATTCTACTTTAAGTTGTTGGACTTCTTGTGATCATTTAGAAATAAATTTTGTGCCTCTGTCGATTAAACCATGTATTATGTCAATCATTAACTATATATCCTCATCATATCAAAAAATTATGCTCCACAGGTATTACTTACTATTGGGAGTCAATGGGACCACTTGCGATAATAGTTGATTTGTTAGAGATTGGTCTAATAGTAAGTCATAGGCCGACTGATCGAATGACCATGCGGATGCACACACACTTGTATTCATAAAATATCAATAAATAACAAGCTTGTGGGTTTGAATCTCTTATTATTAATTATTGAACTTCACAAAATTTACTAAGAACATTAATTTAATTTGTCTCAAATTTATAAAAAAAAAGTAATGCTGAATAGTCCGAATATATATATATATATATA
>NW_018164869.1:1212197-1215447 GCF_001263595.1 Phalaenopsis equestris | reverse complement strand
TATATATATATATATATATATTCCAAAAAAACCCGAAGTCAAATTCATTGATGAAAAAGAAAATATAAAGCTTTTAGAGAGTGGGTGCAAGTAACCCACTCACAAGGTATGTAACACAAGCAAAAAAATAACAAAAAATGTATAAGTGTTCCCCAAAAATAACTAGAAAATCTTCTAAAAGACAAATATAAGATGCTCTGAGGTCATATTGGGGGATGAATTTTTGTTTGGATCAGATACTATAGCGATAGCACTCGCTGGGAATCCATAGGACTGTGATACTACCAGCATAAACCTAAAATAACTCCAGCATACAACCACCAAAAACTTCCCACATTAAGGTTAAAATAACACGACGATATCTTAAACTCGTCGAGGAATAACAAGAAACATCACGTAAACTCGTTGAGGAATAACACGAAGAATCACGTAATTTTTTTATCAGTTTCGGCATGCTGCACACCTTGATCTTGACACTCCTCCAGTACTTGAGTATCCTCTTCTCTAGCAACAGGTAGTTTCACCACAATTAGGAAATCATCTGCTACAACCAAATGATTAGTAATCGAGCGAGAATTTATGAACTGAGGAAAAACTTCCTCAATGGCACTTGGAAGGTCCTGTTGAATTGGTTTGTGGGAACAAATTGATGAGATAAAGAGTCATTCAACATTTATGGAAGAGCTTCAATTGCAACTACATTGTACTCCACTTGGATGATACTGTTAGTGTTAGGGATAGCAGGAGTATCACCTTCAAATGGCATGAAATCATCTTCCCTCAGAAATCCCTCTGCAACAATCAATTTCTCAGTTTGTGCATCACTGACACCAACTGCTTCTCTTTGTTCCAGTGGCGTGATCAGAGGTTCTCCTGGCGCCTCAGGTGGAGGGACCTGAGTACCTCCCTCACCCCCCGCTCCAGTTACATCCTTAGGATAAACAATAATAGGAACTGAAAAATTCAAAGGCACTGAAATGTTGGATCCCAAATTGAAATGAAGGATGAAGCATTTGGCAGGTGTGTGCCCAAACATGTTTCAGCGATTACACTAATTGGTTCTTTGTTTTGTGACAATTGACTGTTAGTACCATTATGGGCAGTATCAAGTCATATTTCTTCCACATCAGAAGGGGTGATATCCCTCTCAACAAGAATCCTTACAAGAGAAGGTTTGGATAGGTTGAAGGTGGGTATGTCCAATTTCATAGGTCTTCCTAGTGCAGCTCCAATAGAGTTGACGACTTGGTGACTAAAGTAGTGCAGCTTTAAGCCAGCTAATTTAAACAAGATTAGAACTATAGAGGGTTCTTGGCTAGGATCAAATTCAGGAGACCACTTGAGCAATTTCATGTATTTCCCATGTATTTCCCATCACATGTATTTCCCATCAATTGTAATGTCCTTCTTGGAAAATATTTTGGCATATTCCTCTTCTTTTGACAATTGTATTATCACATGTCTCCCATCAAAGAGACTAACCTTTCATTCTCACAAAAGTTTGAAAGTTTCAAAAACCTTTCTAATAATTTCCATTTTATGATGTCACAACTGGAACTTCCCAATGAGGGTAAATTTACACTTTTCAGCCAGGTTGGAAACTTCCACATAAGAAAAAAAATTAGAGCAAGTTTGTCACTGTTCCTACTAGTCTTCTTTATGAGGTTACAGTCCCCCTTGCTTTCAAATGAATCATATAAACCTAAGGGAAGACCAGATTATCCACTGATCCCACAGTGTCATTCCCCATTCCAACTATATCAACATAAGAAGCATTCCCAAGGTCTAAAATTAAATCATTTGAGAGTTGAGGAGGAACATAAGCCATAAAACCCCAAGGACCAGTAAAAAATAAATCTGAGAAATCCAACACAACTTCCGAACCATAGAGATACTACCAACAAAATCACCACCACAAAAAATCATGGCAGCGAGGAGCAAAACAACCACAAAACCACAATTAAAACACATGAAAACAACCAAAACAACAAACTTAAGGAGATTAGAAGCGAATCCATAGAGCGAAAACCCTAGGAACCAGAGAGGGGTGGCGGCGCACCATCTTAGCTATCTTAACTTTAGATATATAGACATATATATTAAAACCGGAAGGCAAATTCATTGATAATAAAGGAAGATACAAAGCTTTAATGAGTAGGTGAAAGAGTCCCACTCACAAAGTATACAACATACACCATAAAAAAGGGGAACTAAAAGAATAGTAGTATACCCCAAAACCACATGGTAAGCCAATAACCCAAATATCACCTGCAAAACCATCGCGGAGAATACCAAGCATGCCTTGGTAATAAAGTTGAGAAAAGCCGCAAATAAGAGCCATATAGCACCACCACGCCGAGGAGTTGATCAAGGTGGGTTGGTTTTCCTCTTCTCCTCCCCTAGTTCTAGGGAGTAAGTCCAGCAACAAACTATTATGGAGGCTTCCTTCCGAAACTACCAAACAGTCATCCTATGCTAGCATTTTTTTTTCTTTTTCTTAGCCTTTTGAACCTGCCATTCATCTCTCATGAAGAGCTTACTCTGAGGGGTATGTTGATCCAGTTAGCCTTGAGTACTCTCTTCTCTAGCAATTGGTAGTTCTACAAGAATTAGGGAATCATCTGCTACAACCAAATGATTAGTAGCAGTGTGAGAAAGGTCTTGTTGACCTGGTTAGGTAAAGAGTCATTCAACATTTCAAGAAGATCTATTGCAGCTATATTTTCCTCCACTTGGATGATATTTTTGATGTTAGGAACAACATGTGTATCATTTGCCTCCAAATTTAGAGTACCCTCTTTTTCAGCAATATGTGGTTACGGTGAGAGCTGAGGTAGTGGGAGATTTCCCTCAAGGGAAAAACACATGGTATTTTGTATTTGGTTCTTCCATAGGAGCATATATATCTAGCTGGATTGGAGCATTTGATTTCAAGTTTGGGTGCAGTCTGAAGCATTTATCCTGTGTATGACCAAACATCTTGTGGTGATTGCAATAATGAGGTTTTTGCTACATAATGAGGAGGAACAAAAGCCATAGAACCCTATGGACCATTAAAAAATAAATCTGAGAAATCCACCACGACTCATGAATCATGGGGATACTACCAACGAAATCACCACCACAAAAAAGTACAGCAGCGGTGAGCAAAACAACCACAAAACCATGATTAAAACACATGAAAACAACCTAAACAACAAGCTCAAAAGATATTAGAAGGAATATATATATATATATATATATATATATA
>NW_018164869.1:1209407-1212164 GCF_001263595.1 Phalaenopsis equestris | reverse complement strand
ATTTAATTATATATATATAAACGCGATGGAATCGACAGCGGCTAGGGTTAGCTCTAGCATCAATGGTGATTCGGCTTTCCTCCTTTGCTCGTGAGATCTTTCCATGGGTTTTCTTTGTGTTTCTTCATGTTTTCTGTCATGCCTTCGGTTTTTCAATCTTTTGTGGATGCTGTTTTAGATGGGGGTGGTGGTTCGGCCACTCCTTCCAATGAAATTTTTTCTCAAAGTTTTCACGATGCTCTTTCAGTTGGGGGTGATTATACTTTTATCAATAAATTGGGAAAGAAAAATGGGAAGCTAGCGCTTTATGTGACTGAGGATGTGTCAGCGCTATTTTTGGTGGGGGGAGTTGCTCGTAAGAAGCTGTTGGTTATCGGAATCGAAATCTCGTCGTCCGCTTCGGAAGGACGTTAAAGTTATGAAATCAAACTGACCCCATATTTTTCATAGTTTAAATGAAAGAGCGTTGTAACTCAAATTTTGTATCTATCCCGAAGGATAAACACAAAAATTGAGGATGAGACTCGATCAAATAAACTAAGGAATATATGATATCCGTTTGGTCTGCGGAACCTTTATATTTGCCGACAAGTTCTCTATTTAATATAAATAATCAAATAAGATTTATATTAAGCTTGGTTCGGACACGTTTCCTATAAGAGCAAGTCCCTATAGTTAATTACATCTTAAATGACCAAAGTCATCTAAGAAGACTCTCGATAAAAATCATGAAATATTATCTGAAGGAATTTCAAAGGGTGTGACTCTTCAATGAGATCGGACGTAGAGGTGTGAATGAGGATTGGTTCAAATTTGGAACATTTTGTTGTAGAGACTAAATGAGAAAGAACTAGGGGATGTCATGGATCTAGAAGAGAACCTCGGTGACTTCTCTAGCTATCTTAATGTTTGTCTTCAGTTTTGAGGAGAAATATTTAAGTGTTTCATCCTGCCAATTTTATTAGTTAGGGCTTATATTCATGTGAAACTATCACACAAATAGCACACAAAACTATCACACAAATAGCTTGGAAGATGTGAGGATTTAGGTCGTGACAAACGACAACCTCAGAATCCTAAGAAAAATTAGGGCTTATATTGTATAGCAGAGCTGTACAAAAGCCTAAAGATAAGGTGAGGATTTATGTTGCATAAGCAAGCAACCTCGAAGTCCTATAATTTTTGTTGTTTAAGTCTAAGGAAGGAAGATTGGTTTAGTCGGGGAGACAGGTTTTGCTGTTTAAGATGGCCGTGCTGCCCATCATGCTAACTCTAAGCTCCTTGCTGCGACGAGTTTGAATTTTCTAGTGTGTCAAGTTATAATGTCAAATCGGGTTGCTCTATGGTTGAAGTTATTTAAATTTTATGAGGGCATATTAAAGGGCATTAGAACGATACCGGTTAGGATCCTATGGTTCCCTCGTTCCGGCACCACTATTTTCTGTTGGATTCACTTAGTCTAAATGAACTTACTAAACTCAACTTAATGAGTTCCATAATTTTATTTAGACCGTGGAAAGCCTCGTTAGCAACCGTAGATTGTTACCTCCTCCGAGAGATTCCCTATCATCCCAAAGAGACATCTTAATTTAGTTGAAGTTGTAGTTTTGTATGATGTTTAAATTTTGAGTTGTTTTATATTTTGAATGTTCTGGGGGTGAATTTTATCTTGATTGATTTTAATTTTAGTTTTGGATTTGGTTTTGTGGCTATCCTGATAGTTTTAGTTTTCATGTAGGGTGACGCCGTTGTTTAGCATGCAAATTTGCAGGTATAAAAGTACAGTATGAAAGTACAATGCTTAAAACTGTAAAAACGTACCTGACGAGTCTTCTCGTTCCACCAACTGAAACTCAAAAGGCATGTTAAGGTAGTTTATATGAAACAGGGAAGTAAAATTTTGGTAGTTGTCCTAACCCTATGTCATATCTTGGTGGGTCCCTAGAAGTTTAATTAGGGATGATTTTGTTAAGCAAAAAATATTAAGTTTAATAGATCTCTGAGGTATCCAACAAATCTAGAGAAAGGAGCAGGTCTGTGCTGAGCAGGTCTGTGCTACTCTCTCGTGCTACTCTCTCGCTGCCTGGTGAAAAATCCCGAGTTCTTTTAAACTTATTATGTTGCTTAATAAGTCATCCTGTAAATACCTTTCATGCTCAGTAAACATTGATGTCCCAATTATCCCTAAGAATAGGTTAATTATCACTTGTGATTCCATTTAAGAATCATTTAAGAATTATGTGGAATTATGTGGGTGAAGACCCTTAAAGAGGCAAGTTAGTTTTGTTGGAACACTTAGCCAAATTTTGACTCTAATTGGGCGTGTAGTGTTTGAAAGATGCTTTAATTTTAAATTATATTTACTTTTCTAATCCTCATTTTAATGAAATTTGATTTAACCTAAGTCACTACTAAGCACTTAAGACCTAGGTGAGTGTCTTAATTAGCTTTGAAAAGATCAAGCTTTAGGTGATCATGATTCATGATTTGGATTTTATTTGAACATAAAAATAGGTGTATTAAATTGATTAATTATTCACTTCAAAAGTCATACCCCTAAGTTCTAGATTCATTTTATTTTAATAAACTTCCAAATTTTAATAATTTAATTATAAATTAACTTATTTTTTTAATTAGGAAAGTGAGATTGGTTTCTACCAATTAACCTCTTGTGTTTCAAACATCAAATAAATTGATTAAGATCAGAGGTTACCCATTTCTCTCCTTAAATTAAGCCTAAATGTTAATTATGGCTAA
>NW_018164869.1:1208011-1209280 GCF_001263595.1 Phalaenopsis equestris | reverse complement strand
TTTTTTAAAATTTAATTTAATTTATATAATTATTTTCATGCAAAAATAGGATTTTTCAAAGAAAATTCCTAACTTGACCAAGGTAAATCCTAATCCCTTGAAATTTTTACTGGAAATAACTTTAGACCAGAAAAACCTTTGGACCAAATTTCATGATTTTTTGAATTTTATCTGAATTTTAAGAATTATTTTAAGTTTTGGGGTATTTATTAAATATAAAATATTTCAAATGGGGAAAAATAAGGTTTGTATTTTTGAAAAGTCTCCCTGAGGTCAGAGAACTCAGAGGAGATGATTTTATATTTTTCTGAATTGTATTTGGTTTATTGGAGTTATTTTAATGAAAACTTATTTTTAACCCTTAAAAATCTTCTTTAAGCTTTAAAATTCAATATCTTTATTCAGAAAATGAGGAAAAATATTCTAATTATTTGTAATTACTTAAGAAACAATTTAAAACATTTCCATGAGTTTATTATTTTTTTTTATTTTTAGGGATTTTTAATTATTTAAATATTTAAAATAAGTTAAAAATCAAATATTTATTCTAAATATTATTTTATTTTTAGAAAATATCCCTGATCATAAGAACTCAAAAAACTAAGTTTCATAATTTTTTGAGTTGTATTTTGATTTTTAAAAATCATTTAAATGTCAAAAGTAAAAATCAACTTATGTTATCAAATGAACTCAAAATATTTTAAATTTTTTATGGTGAGTTCTCTGAATCAGGAACCACAGTGGAGATCAAAAATCAAGTCATTTAAATATTTATATTTTCCAAAATTAATTATCTTAATGATTTAGGGTTTGTAAAAATTAGGTGTATTTTAAATGACTTGACTCGTGAAAATTTTTCTTAAAGACTCCCTGATCATCATAAACCTTCCAAAATTTTCTTAGATTTTTCTAAGCGACATACTAATTTCTATGATTATTTTAAGGAAATAATGTGCAAAAACTTAAAAAATATGGATCTCTGTCTAGGAACCTCCTCTGACTTTGGAAAAATCAGAGGATGTTTCCCTTGACCGGGGCTACAACATGCCAAAATTTCAAGCTAAGGTGAGGCGTCAATATGCATGAAGAATCAAATTATTTAAAACAGTGTTTAATTAATTAAAAATAAAATATGCATCAAATGGACTTGAAATTAATTCCACATTGTTCTCCTCTGTTTACTGAGCAAGAGGGTATTTTTATTTTATTTTGGTGATTTTTATACACAAAGTTATGGATTTTTGAAGTTAAGGGAGTTTAAATAAATAG
>NW_018164869.1:1206616-1207052 GCF_001263595.1 Phalaenopsis equestris | reverse complement strand
GGCCAGGGGGAGGTGGCTAGGAGCTCAGGGAACCTAGAGGAATCCATCACAACAATTTAATGCAAATGTGTTTTGATTTGCCAAGGATATCTTAAGCATGTGTATTTTTGGGAATAAGATCCCTTAATTTGGGGGACCCTTGGTCCATGGCTTATTTTAGGTGGTTAGATGTGTTTTGGCTCAGTCTTAGGGATCAACTAATTGCTGAGGTAAAGTTGATTTGGTTGCTTAGGGTGGTTAGGTCACATTTAGTGCATGGGTCCCAGTGGGTGCAAATGACCAAAACTTGGGTTTGGACTAGGTTTCTTGGGTTTGGTCTTTGGGTTTGGGCTAGATTAACCATGTCAATTGGTCCAAATAAATGTTGCAATTGGTGTAGATGATCATAAGGAACAACTTTGTTGAAGGATGGAAGTGGTTTTGAGCTCAATTGAAG
>NW_018164869.1:1195583-1206454 GCF_001263595.1 Phalaenopsis equestris | reverse complement strand
AATTTGGAGGTTAAGGATATCAATTGGGTGAAATTTGGGGACTTAGCCAATTTGGGGCTAAATTTGAGAATTTTGGATTTAAGCCAAAATCAAATGGATTTGAGGTTTCACCAAGGCCAATTGATGGTTGATTTTGATGTATAAGAATGTTATAATGATTTTACAGCATTAATTGTGGCCAATTGACTAGGATATGAGTCCAATTTGGTGAGATTAGGTCATATGGTCAAAATTAGGGTTTTGACCTAAATCAAAATTGGGCTTAAATCATGGGCCAATTACGCTAGGATTTGGTTTATTTTAGCCATATTAAAAGTTAATTTGAGTTTAGGATTGGAATTGGGGTCAATTGAGATCAAATTGACGGACATTTGAGTTAAATTTGGAGAAATTTGGGCCTTTAAAGGCAAGTTTGGGGGTTTTGGTTAAAGATGGTCAAATTGGCCACATTGGGGCCTTTGGGGTCATGTGGTAGTTAAAGAAAATGAAATTGGGAATATTTGGGATTTATTGAAATTTTTTGGGAATTTTTTGAATTTTTTTGAAATTTTGGGCTATGGAGGGGTATTTTGGTAATTTGGTCAAATTTGGAGATTTTGGGTAATTTGGGTGTTTGGAGGTTTTGAAATGAATTTTGATCAAATTTGGGTATTTTTTATAGGATTGGGTAACTAATCACCCTAAATGAGCCATGAACCAAAGGAAATCTCATTTTGGGTCCTCTATGTACTCGTCTTAGTTAAACCATAGCCCTAGGGCTGGTAGGTTTAGGGGACCATCTACATGAGTATCCCAAAAAATATCAAGGGACCTAGGCTAGAAATTTGAGTTTAAGGTTGTGAGTGATTGTGAGTGTAGATGAGTGTAGTGAGTGTCTTAGCCCTAGACCAACACCGAGGGTCAACCCTAAGGTCCAGTAGTCTTACGGGTGACTCATCTTGAGTTTTCATCATAGTGACCCCACCTACTAAGTACTTAGAGATTAGGATAAATATGTGGAACTTCAAGTTGAGTAAAGAAGATGGTAGAATTTTTAGTGGTGAGGGTTTCATGTCTAGTTTTCTAAGATCTAGTTTTCTAAGAATTTTCTAAGAATAGTCAATAGGAAAGTCTTATGGCCAGACCTTAGACTACTATAGAGAAAAAATTAAACCTCAACCAAAAGTGAGGTCAATAAATGAACCCCCAATAGGTGTGGTGTGCTGGGCAAGCACGCTGCGTGTATTGGCGTTGACCGACGAGATCAAGAAAACCAATATAGACTCCTAAGTCAACAAACACAAAAGGAGTGTAGAATTTGAGGGTGATATTTGTTTCTGCTCGGGAATTAGCAAGTGAATATTTTTTTGAGATCAGGAGGTAGAAACTCTCGCTGGGGGTTGGAGAGTAGGTTTTGAGTTTTTAGATTTCAGGTGTTTATAAAGGATGTGAATCAGTATGTAAATGCTGACCTTGAAGTGGGAATTGAAATTTAGGTATTAATTCCATAAGAGGGTAATAAGTTAAGGTTTGATCTTGAAAAGAGAGGAATCAGAAGTTAGGGACTGATTTCAAGATAAGGATTGAAAGTTAAGGATCAATCACAAAAGAGAGGATCGGAAATTCAGGACCGATCTTGAAAAAAGAGGAATCAAAAGTTAAGAACTGATTCCAAAATGAGAATCGAAAGTTAAGGATCAATCTCAAGAAAGAGTCAGAAGTTAAGGACCCAGGATTTAGGTAGTGATTCAAAGATGAGAATTGAAATTTAGTGTCAATTCCGAGAAGAGAGTCGAAATTTAGGTATCGATCTCGAAAGATGAGAATCAAAATTTAGGTACTGATTCAAAGATGAGAATTGACATTTAGGTATCAATCTCGAGAAGAGAGTCAAAATTTAGGCATCGACCTCGAAGGATAAGAATCAGAATTTAGGTACTGATTCGAAGATGAAAATTGAAATTTAAATATCAATCTCGAGAAGAGAGTCAAAATTTAGGTATCGACCTCAAAATGTGAGAATCAAGATTTAGATACTGATTCGAAAATGAGAATTGAAAATGAGAATTGAAATTCGAGAAGAGAGTCAAAATTTAGGTATCGACCTCAAAAGAGGAGAATCAAAATTTATGTACTGATTCAAAAATGAGAATTGAAATGTAGGTATCAATCTCGGGGAGAGGAAGAAGAGATAGCCATAATTTAGATACCGACCTCGAAAGGATAGGAATCAGAATTTAGGTACTGATTCGATCATGTGAGAATTGAGTGAGAATTGAAATGTTCGGAAAGATTTGTGATGTTGAATTTATAGAAATGTATCATGAGGAAAGTTTGATTTTGTTGAAAAAGACTTATAGAGTTTTGTGGGATTTTGTGCAGAATATGAAATTCTGCGGGAATGTGAAGAGAGTTAAGGTAGATAAAGATAATTGTGTTGCGCGCATAAAGAGTAGAAAACTCCAAGAATGAGAGAATCCACTCAACAGATTCATTTTATTTTCTTATTGTTTTTATCACATTTAATTTTTCAAAATATGTCTTTAAAGTTTTAATTTTAATTGGTTGATTTTCAAAAGAAATTTATTTTGTTGTTTATTTATTGGTGATTATATATTTTTTTTCATTTATATTTTATTTATTGTTAAAAATTTGTTGTTTCGTTCTCTGTTCATTGAAATTTTGAACCAGCGCGTGGTTCGTGACTTTCATCCCTTGCACAAAAATGGCAACAGGAATAAACAGTTCCCCCTTCGTAGTCCATGTGCTCAAGATAAGGATGTTCCCTCTGGAAGCATTATGCTAGAACATCTGTCACTAAATTGATTTACTCTAATGTGCACTCTTTTACTCCTTGGAAATGACATGGTTACGCTTGGAATAAATTTATTTCTCCATCTATTTCATTTTTCCTTTGGATATATTTTCATAAATTGTCCCCCTTGATGATTTTCTCAAATTGAAAGGGCTGAAACTTGCCTCTTACTGTTATGATTGTAAAAAAGATGCAGAATCTATTAAACACTTATTTTTTTAATGTCCTTTTGCTAAAGAGGTTTGACAAAGAATTGGGTACTTCTTTGGTATTACTTGGCCCACAAATTTGACTTTTAAAACAGTGATTGGAATTTGGAAGGACTTTGACCCTTCTTTAAATAAACACTCTTACTTTCCTGCTATTGTCTTATGGTTTATCTGGATGGCTAAGAATAGTCAAAAATATGAAGCTTCCTGTCACACTCCCTCTACCACCTCTATTTTAGCTATGGCCTATTTTAAAAAGGCCTGGAAATCTTCCATTGGACAGAACGCCTCTTCCACTGTGGTTAGAGGTAGGAAACCCATTTTGATTAAATGGGCACCGGGAGCGGCCCCCCCCCCCCCCCCCCACATGGTTAAGGTTAATGTTGATGTTGGTAGGTGCATTGCTTTTTTTGCTTCACCTTGTATTGCTAACTCTTCACTTGAGGTCGAGACCTTTGTTGTGCTTGCTACACTTCTTACTATTATCTCTTTAAATTTAAATGGCATTGTTGTGGATACTGATTTTGAAGTACTGTTTAACATTCTTATGGCTAAGCTTAAGCCACCATGGTATGTCTTATCTTTCCTAAAAAGAATTTGGTATTTTATAGAGAGGCATCACCTTAATATACTATATTCTTTCACCTATAGAGAAGGGAAAAAATTTGCAGATTAACTAACTAAATGGAGGGTGCATAGTGCTACTATTGGTGATACTCCTCCTTTGTTTTATAAATTCATTAAAAGTGATTTGGAAGCCCCTTATGTTCGATTCTAATATGCTACAACTTATTTTGGGCTCCTTTTTGAGTAACTTGGGACTGGTTTTGACAATTTTGGATTGCTCTTTTCTGAATTTTTTGAAGTTACTGGTGTTGGAGCTACTATATGGGCAGGTTTATTGGGGTGTTAAACAGGATATTTTGGAGTTGGCTCTCGGTTTCGGGTACATTTTGGCAACTTATGTTGCTCTGATATTGGGAAGTTAGATGGCTCTAACTGCTGGCTTGGACAGTCTAAGCTGGCTGAACTCTGCTTGGTTTGCATTGATTACTTGGTTAATTTCTTAGCTGAGGATTTATATAGTTCCATTGCACTGATTTATTATACATCTGAGGTTACTAGTTCTAGTTTTGGCTACCATTCTCTGAATTTTCTCTTTATTGGAATGACCTTTTGTTTTAATCACTTATTGTTGAATACAGATAGTTTGACAATTGGTTTGGTAACTCTTCTTTTACTATTGGCTGTTTGGACGTTTGATGGAAGGCTGCTTTGGTACAAAACTTTATTGATGGATCCTGTAATGTATTTGTGTTTTACTAGCTGGGAATTCTCTCTGCCTCAGGCTTTCAGTGTTGTTGTTAGTATTAATTGCATTTCTTGGCTGCAGCATTGGGTTGCTGATACTAATCTTGTATTTTACTGCCTCTTAATACTCCTTTTACTTTGGATGGTAACTGGAAAGCATTTTGCTGGCTGGCCCCTAAACTTTCACACTGGTGATATTACTCTTTACTGGATGCTTTATTGGGCTTTTTGCTTTTGGATGCTGATTATATATACTCCTCACGGTTACACATGGAACACTTCTCTCTGTCCCTTCAGGACATTTAAGTTCTTTTTTAACATTTGCCTTTTCTATTATTACTACATTAAAGGGTTTGTTGAGCTTTGTCTGTTGCAGCCTCAATATGATTTAGCAGAGTATCTCTTTACTGATAGCAGTTTGGGTCTGGAGTTGTTGTTGATCCCATCGGACTTTGCACTTATTGCTATGATTTTGTTCTCCTATACTATAGCCGCCAAGAGCTTTGGACTTCATGTAAATACCGGGTTCCTGTCTCACTTTATCTTTGTAGGGAACTTTCTTATTCTTGAACATGCACTTTCTTATTCGACTATGATCTCCTTTACTATAGTTGACTTGGGTTTTGGTATACATGTAAATTTTGGGTAAACTTTTTCTTCTAGTATACATTTTGTGGTTATACATGTATTTTTGCTTTTTGTGTGAAGTTGTACTGTGGATCGTGGAGCCCCTAGGATATTGATGTATTTTTTGTTTTTAGATGGGGATCCACTATCTCTCGCCAAATCTGTAATCTTTTTCTTTATTAGCACGTAAGGAGCCACGAGATGCTCTTTATATATATATATATATATATACACATATATATTTAAGGAAGATATATTATACCAGTCTCCAACCACCCCTAATGTGTCTAATGATTTGAGTACCACCCTCCATACAACAACCGTCGCCTGAGGGGATTTGAATGCTAGACCTCTCTCTCTCTCTCTCTATGTGTATATATGTTAGGCAAAATTAAAGCATAATTGCAAGTTTAATTGAATAAGGAGCACATGCGTCTTGTACTCAGATCAGTTGATCGGGCATCTGCTTTTCAGTTGTAAGTCCTCACTGGTTAGGGTTTGATTCCCTCGAGTGTAGGGTGTGGTGCTCGAATTTTTAGGCACATGTGGGATGGTCGGGGCTCATATAGTAGCCTCAGGTCATTCCTTTTTAATTAAAAAAAAATGAATAAGGAGCACATAACTTGACTCAATTTATTTGCATCATATACTGCAATTCTAATTATAACTTTATGAATAAATTATAAAATATCACTCTTTTCAGTTTTTTTTCTTATGAACTCTTTTTAATGTTTTGTCAGATTACCAAGTGATGCATTGGCTCCTACATTGCTTCAAAATGGCAATCAATTTCTTTCATTGTTGCAACACCTATGCTTTTGTCTCAACACCCAAAATGAATAAGGAAAAGTGCTTAATGGTGATAATGTGGAAAGACAAAAAATGTAGGAAAAGTTAATGACTAGTAATGTGAAAAGGAACCTTCACGGGACAAAGATAAAGTAAACGACTCGATCACACTACACAACTATTTTCAGCTAACTCTCAAAAGGTATATGGATGTGCCTGGATTTAATATTAGTAGAATTTAGTAAATTTAGATTTATTAAATCCATCTCTTTGTTGGATTTATTAAATTCGGATTTAACATAAATTGAAGGTAAATTTTGAATCTTATATCTAAAATTTAAAAATCCATAAAACTTGTGTTTTTATATATTTGGTTGTATTTAATAATTGGAGACCATAAATACTGATAATTGGGGGCTACCAAACATTACTTCATTACTGCTAAAAGCACTCCTCATTCTTTTATTGTGAAGTTACTGCAACTTTATTCTTTTTAATTTTTTTCAATTTGCATTAATACCTATTGTAATTTGTAAATTTTCTTCCATTTTATTTCCTTCTTCGGACAAGCTCAATCTAGTAGAAATCATCTCTTACTACTTCAAGTTCACATTTTGAAATCATTCAGCATGCCTACAGTGTATGTACTTTTGTACAGTCCATGTGATTTCTTTCCCTTTCTTTTCATAAGTCAACCTTCTGGAATAGCAGCTTGCTAATACATATCTATACTTAATGTACTGTCGCACGCGCTCTTCCTTCCAACTTCTCGGATAGATGAGATAGCGTTTTCTACACGTCTGATGAATTTCTATGTATTTTTTCAATAAACGAATTATGAAAATTTCTAAACAAATTGTTTTTGCAAGCTATAAGCTCAATATAAAGGTTAACTATATGGAATAATAAAGGCTCTGCGTTTTCTGTAAGTAACAAAAAGAGCGAGATATAGAGAGAGAGAGAGAGAGAGAGAGAGAGAGAGAGGGAGAGATGCAAAAAGCAATAAAAGATAGAAATATTTAGAACACGAGATAATATAAATAGTATGCTAATATTATTTTCAAACCTAGTAAATCCAAATGAAAAAAGACAAAAAGAACAGAGCATAGAGAACCATTTCATCAAATATGATATCCGAAGTACGACATATCAAATTTATTTTCAGCTCACCTCCAGCAAAATTCAAGCCCGCAAAAGTATTTCATCTTGTTCATATCCCGTTCAATTCGAGCATTGATGATCAAAACCCACACCATCCCCATCTTTCCCCTGTCAAAAAAATCACCAAAAAAACAAAAAACCATTGGTTACGCCGTTAGATAAGAAACTCGTATTGCTGACTGCTGTGTTAAATATTTGCGAATCGTCTCCAACTCCTGCACCGGATTGGGACAAAGCCCTCTGGAATTGCGAGTAGAAAGAAAATCGGAGATCGTGAAATCATCTTCTCGTACATTTACCTGGTATAAGATCTTGAAACCAACGATTACGGAAACATTGAAGGATCCACATCCGGGATTGAAATGAATTAAGTGCGAAGGGCATCCGTCTGAATCGGGACATGGTTTCGCCATAAATAGAGGATTGGGGATTGAGAAGAAGAAAGCGGAGAAGATGGACACGCGAGAATTGAGATCCTGTTCATGAACAATCTTCCGCCCCTCCCTAGTAATACTAGTATTAGGGTACGGGTGAGACAAGCTCCCGCATGGCAGCGGGAAGAATGGCTTTCGATGGTATGATGGATGGATTTCGGTTGAAGAAGGCGGTTTCCTTTTGGGAAAGCGCGCTCTCCTTCTTTTAAATTTTTTCCTGTTTGGCAGGGAATTTTTGAGCCGAGAACCTTTTAGATTGCGTATTTACATGAATGACCTTGGTAGCAGTTTTAAAATCATATATTTTATTTTTTAATTATTTATTTGTTATTTTTTTATATTGAGGAAGACATGCTTTTAATTTATCTATTAATGTATGCTTGAAATAATCTTATTAATATTGAAGCAATGCACCGTTGAAGATGTTTTCATAGAAATATGTCATTCGCATAATCTATGTGGAGTGTGAGGCAACACAACTTTTACTGTTTTCGTAATTGTTTGGTCTTCATCGGTGAATATTGTTAACTGATACTTATAAATGAACATCTGTTAACTGATAACTAATTAATCAAAACAAAATATTTTAATAATATGTTTAACTCTAACAAAAGGAGCACAAACTAAATTATACTTATTAAGTTGATTATTTTTATACAAATATATGACATCCTTAAAGTAGTCATTTTCATTGAATTATTGGTATATTCAATTCTTATTCGTTTTTCTTTCTAACTAAATTAAATGCATTTTTTATAAAAATCTCACATACTTCTCATATATCCTCAACAAGATAGTTGATTGCATCAGTTGCTTTTATTTTTTTGACGGCAGCACAACCATCTTAATAAATCTAATCACTCGAATGATGAAAATCTTTATGATTTATAGACCTGCAAAACCAGATTTATCATTTACTTTACGGGTTCAAGATAATGTTTATTTTATCTAGTCTCATGAGTGTCTGATGAGAATACTCTTAATTAAAGTTATGACATGTTTCTCAACCACCAACAAAAGTCTATAAGATGATAGACATTGAAGCCTTAGATATGGATGGATTTGAAATGATTTGGGTAGAATTGAAAACTTGGATAGGCATGATAAAGATCGATTTCACTTTAGTTGAGCAACTTGAATTGGTATAAGTTTAATTTGTTTAAGTTTATTGTTAAATTGAAAATTAGTGTTCAAATTTTGTTTGTATTTGTTGAAAAATTTATGCCTTTTGAGATTAATTTATTAAATTTATTAGGTTTGAGTTAAATTGATTTCAAATTTTAGTAAAGATAGTTAAAGTTCATTTAAGAGTTAATAAGTTTGGGTTTATTTAAAGATTTTAAATTTCATTATTACTTGATAAAATTAATTAAAGTTCATTGATTTTAATTTTAAGATTAGCTTAAACTTTTTCTTAAAATTTATTAAGTTTTGGTTAAAGTTTATTTAATTTTGTTTTAAATTTATTAAGTTTGTTAAATTTTATTAAAATTTATTAAAGTTGATTAAGACTTTTGTTGAATTTTAATTAACTTTAATTTATTTAAAGTTCTTTAAGTTTTATTAAATTTTATTTAAGTTTATTAAGACTTATTAAAGTTTGTTAAGTTTGTTGAGGTATGTTATTATGATTATTGTATATTTAAATTTAAAGTTGGTTAAGTTAATTAAATTTCAATAAATTTGAGTTGAATTTGTTAAAAAAAAAAATTATCGATAGGGTTTGGGCCTAGCAATTAAAACCATAATTGTGGTATTGAGCTTGAATTTGAGGTTCAAGTTTGAGGTTCAAATTTGGAGCTGAATTGAGTTTGATATTAAGAAGAACTTGAGTTGATGGTGATAGTTGAATTGACTTTGAAATTGAGTTGGAATGGAAATTGAGTTTGAGATTGAGTTGAATCCTAAATTAAGAGTGGGGAAGAGTAGGATTTTTCTAGATGGAGGTAAAGTCATAACTGAAAATGACTCTAAAAAAGAGATTATATGTGGACTAACCTAACGTTCGTGAATAAAGCCTTCGATCAAGATGCCCATGATTTTTCATTATCCTAGGTGCATTAATATCGTTAGATTATTAACCAATAAAATAATATGAGGTCTTCCTAGTCATCATAGCAATGAATTAAGGTAAATCGCCCTATTATTAATTAATTTGTGGTATCTTCATCACTAAATATAGGTTACCACCTCTAAGATCCGGTACCCCAATAATCCAAGGGGGTAGGTCGTTTGTTTTAGAACTCCTAATTTAATTATATATATATTGGTATCTAGTAATCTAATGTAAGCTTCTAGACTGAATTATTCAAGGTTGTGTTGGACCTCGGTATTCCTCTACATTGGCTAACTTAGGGTTCGCCTTTTAGTGTTATCTTTGGTTGTGGTTGTAAAAATTAGAATTGATCGATTTTAGTTATTTTCATGGGTTCAATATTTAACTGGTAAATTGTTTGATTCTTAATTTTGTCAGTAATGATGACAAATCAAAGTTCCTCTAAAGGTTTCAAGTTTTAATTTTCCTAGATTGTTGGTTGGTGTGAGAAATCAATTTCTTCTACTGGTCTTGAGTTTGGTTTTCTATTCTAATGTTCTTGTTCCTCATTCTCAAGATTTTGGTATATTTGGTTGAGACTTAAAATTAGAATAATTTAACTTAAACCTCCTAAGTTTATATTCTTCATATTTAAAAATTACATGTATTTGCACCAAAAATATTTTATTTTTCATGTAAAAAAGATTTTAGTAAAAAAATGATTTTGTCATTCAAAAAAATATGAGTGATACATGTAAAAAAGATTTTAGTAAGAAAATGATTTTGTCTTTCAAAAAAATATGAGTGATACAAATTTACTTATTATGAATCATTTAGATTTAGAATGGCCCAAGTCTTATATACTTAAAGGCCAAGACTATGAAATTGCTTGTTTTGGAGAAGAAACATATTCATTATGGGGACACTTAAGTCATTGAATATGTAGGTCTTACCTAGACTAAATATTTGAGAGAGCTTGAAAAAATTTATAAACTCTTTTATTTTTATTTTCTAAGCTCAAGATGAGCTTAAAATCAATTTTCTTTTTTACCCTTTATATTGTTTATATTATATTAAGTTATTGCATGTGCATGCTAGGTTTAAATTTGGGTAGTTTAATATTAAATTTCTTTTCTAACCTTTCTATTATTTATATTATATTAAGTTATGGCATGTGCATGCCTGGTGTAAACATTGGGTAAGTATGGATCCTCAAAATCAGGATGTCATAGATAGACATAGTTCCATGTCGGCACTATTTTTGGTGTGGGGTTTGCCCGTAAGAAACTGTCGGTCATCGGAATTGAAATCCTGTTGCCCGCTTCGGAAGGACATTTTAAAAAATTTTAGTTTTGAAAAAAGATGAAGTCAAACTGACCCCATAATTGGATCCGTCGAAAAGCCACGCGACGCACTCCTATTTGACTCCGCCTTCTGAGTCAGCTGCCGCGCGTCGCGCTGTATCGTCCCGGATGATCATCCGGCTTGATCTCCACCGTCCATTCAATACA
>NW_018164869.1:1194938-1195278 GCF_001263595.1 Phalaenopsis equestris | reverse complement strand
AGGGTGGATTTGAGGGGGCTTTGGCTTCTTTCACTCTTGTGAAAGTGTAGAGCCAATTTAATTGGAGTTTGGTGCTGTGTAGGTTGGGATTGGATTTTGTCCTGGTTTCGGGCAAGAATTCAGGCTCAATATTGGATTGCCATGATGGATTTAGCAGGGGGAAATAGATTGAAATGAACTAAGGGTCTCCTAGGGAAGCTCTCTGAAGAGTTTAGAAGGCCTCAGTGAAAGTGTTTTACCACACCCTATTCATGGCCGTGGGGTGGACTTTTATAGAAAATGGCTATGGGAATGCTTGGCTGGCCAATTGAGGGGTTAGCCCCACTGCTTAGGTGTCAAG
>NW_018164869.1:1187658-1193665 GCF_001263595.1 Phalaenopsis equestris | reverse complement strand
TTAGCCAAATTTGGGTCCCATGGGCAATTAAGTAATTTGGAGGTGCCTAGGGGCAAAAGACCAAGTTGGGCATTTCAAGTGCAATTGGGTAGAGAACCATTCTGAATGAGTCATAGACCAATGTATTGTGAAGATATGGTGTACCCTAGTTCCAAGTCAACACCCAGGGTCAATCCTAAGGCCAAGTAGCCCTATATGAACTCTTCTTGAGTTTCCCCCATAATGATCTTACCTACTAAATATTAGAGGTTAGGACCAATATGTGGAACTTCAAGTTGAGTAAAGAGAAGAGTTTTGAGTTTCTAATGATAAGGGTATCCTTTCTAATTTTCTAAGACTAGTCTATAGGAAAATCCTATGGCTAGACCTAGGCTATTAAAAAAAATTTCTAGACCTCAACCAAAAGTGAGGTCAACAAATGGACCCCCAATAGCTGTGGTGTGCTGGGTAAGCACACCACACGTATTGGCGTTGACCGACAAGATCAACAAGCTCAATATATATTTCTAAGTCATCAGACCTAGAAAGAAATGTGAATTTGTGTATGTTATTTGTTTTCTGCTGGGGATTTTTAGCAAATGGGCATGTCTGATCAAAATCAGAAAGTGAGGACTCTTACTGAGGATTGGAGAGTAAGTTTTTTAAGTATGTTGTTAAGTGTGTTGTTAAGTGTGTTGTTTTGTTGTTTTTTTTTTTAATAGGGATTTTAATAGGGATCAACATGTAAGGGATCAACATGTAAGGGTTGACCTCAAAATGGGGATTCAAGATACGAATATTGATATCAAAGGAGAGTTAGATATTTGGAACTGACTTCCAATAGAAGAATTTGATGATGTTAACATAGAATAAAAAAAATGACCAAAAATTGTTCGCATCTGTTTTATAAGACTAGTCTATAGGATAAGGGTATCCTTTCTAATGATAAGGGTATCCTTTCTAATTTTCTAAGACTAGTCTATAGGAAAATCCTATGGCTAGACCTAGGCTATTAAAAAAAATTTCTAGACCTCAACCAAAAGTGAGGTCAACATTCCAGTAAGGTTGGGGCAGTACAGAGTATAGTGGGAGCTCTTACTTTTGATTCTATGACTCTATTTGCTAGTTTGGTGGCTCAATTGATGGGTGAAGCTCCGAGCAGAATGTCTACTTCGAAAGTAGAGGATGGAGATAGACATTTGCAGTTATTCTTAAGATTGAAGCCACCTTGTTTCAAAGAAGAATTATAACCTCGAGTGACTTAGGATTTGCAACTAAGACTAGAGAACTCCTTTGATAACATGCAGTGTCTAGAGAATCTTAAGGTACCCGTTACAGTGTTTTTATTCGATGGTGAAGCTAAGCACTGGTGGTTGGGCTAACAGAGGGGGAACTTTCAAGGCGAGTTGAATGTTGAGGTTACTTGGGAGCAAACATTTAGAGATTAGTTTGTACCTCCATAAGCCAGACAACAAATGCAAGTGTCCTTTCTGAGATTGGTTCGATGGAATAAGACAATAATGCAGTATGAGACTGAGTTTACTGCATTGGTAAAAAATGATCCACAATTGTCAGTACTCTAGAGTTGAAGTGTTATAGATTTTTTAGAAGACTTGGGATAACTTAAGGCATCTACTTGTTCCATCCAAGATCAAAAAATTATGTGAGTTAGTGGAGAGTGCAAGATTGCTAGAAAGTGATATGATCTCTACTCAATAGCATATGGATGTGAGCAAGAAAAGATTTGAAGGGGAGCTTTTAGTGGTGGCGGTGGGAAGAAGAATAGATATTGATCATATGACTCTGGGAGATGTTCTATAGCTTCTGGAAGCAAAGGATCATCTACCATAATGAGTGGTGCTCCATTTTGTACTTCAAGTGGAAGGAGACATCACAGTCCCATAAGATAACATAGTGTCTTCAAAAAGCATCTGAGAGTAGAGCTAATACTTGAGTAGACTAGAGGATTGATAAACTGCAGAAGGCAGTTTGATCAAGAAATTTTAGTGAAGGATCATCTAGTAGAGGTAGAGGGAGATTTGCTCAAAGGCAGACATGAGAGAGTCAGAGACAATATTTAACTCTTATTGATACTACTCCAGCTCAGCCAAGAGTTTATAATTTAACTCAACACGAGGCTAAGGATGCATTTGATTCTAAGACAAGCACAACATTCATTCCTACAGAGCCTTGATCTAGTCATTTGTTTTTATCAGAGAGATTTCTTACTTTCTTAAGCATCCTTCCTATTGCTTTAGCTTTTAATTTTTCTGTTCTTTTTACCACTGAAGATTATTTAATGGCTAATCAAGCTTGTATCTGTAATATTGAGATTTCAAATAGAAAGTTAGAGTCTTAGTTAATTGTATTGCATTTAATTGGGTTTGATGTTATCTTGGGTATGTATTAGTTGAGTTGATATGGAGCTTTTATTAACTATAGTCGAAAGCCAGTGGCTTTATGTGTTGGTGGTAAAACATTTTATTTTTAGGGTATTAGAGATGTCCTATCATATTTGATATCGGATCTACAACTTAATAAATTATGGAGAAAGGGAAATAACATTTTCTATTGCTTATATAAAAGATGAGACTAAAACCACCATGGCTATTGAGGAGGTTCCTATGGTAAAGGAGTATCTAGATGTTTTTTCTGAAGAATTGGTGAGCTTTCCTTAGGAATGAGAAGTTGAATTTTTTATAGAGGTTGTATCAGGTACATCTCCTATTGCAAAAGCTCCTTATAGAATAACACCCAAAGAGATGCATGAGTTAAAAATACAATTGTAGGTGTTAAGAATACAGTTGCAGGAGTTGTTGGATAGAGGTTTTATGAGGCCTGATGTATCTCCTTGGTGTGCACCCGTGTTGTTTGTGAGGAGTAAGGATGGAACAATGAGTTTGTGCATTGATTATAGAGAGCAGAATAAAGTGACCATCAAGAACAGGTATCCATTGCTCAAGATTGATGATTTTTATGACTAGCATAAAGGTGAATTTATGTTTTTGAAGATATATTTGAGATATGGGTATCATCGTTTGAGGGTGAAGGAGGAGGATGTAGCGAAGACAATTTTTTGTACTCATTATGGCCACTATGAGTTCTTAGTCATGCCTTTTGATGTAACTAATATTCCGGATGCATTCATAAATTTGATGAATCTTGTCTTCACAACATATCTAGATTGGTTTATTATCATCTGTATTGATGATATATTGGTGTATTCTAAGTCTAAATATGATCATGCAGTTCAAATAAGATTGGTGTTGGAGACATTAAGACAACATCAACTATATTTTAAATTCTTGAAGTGTTAATTTTTGTTGAAAGCCATCTAATTTCTAGGCCATGTGTTGAGTAGCAATGGTATTTCAATTAATCCTCTGGTATTTCAATTAATCCTCAGAAGGTGCAGGTAGTTGTTGAGTGGCCAAGGCCAACTACAGTGCATAAAGTTTGTAGCCTTCTTAACATGGCAAGATGTTATATAAATTTTGTTAAGGGCTTTTCTCATATTACAATTCCTTTGACGAGATTGACTCAGAAGATGGTTCCTTTTGATTGGATATCTAAGTGCGAAACTAGTATTCATAATTTGAAGGATTGCTTGGCGTCAGAGCCTATTCTTGTAATTCCAAATGGTGTTGAGAATTGTTAGGTGTTTACTGATGCTTTTTTGAGAGGATTGGGTTGTGTATTGCAGCGAAATGAGAGACTTATTGCTTATGCATCCAGATAGTTGAAGTCACACAAAAAAATATCCTGATTTAGAGTTAACATCCATTGTATCTGCATTAAAAATGTGAAGACTATATTTATATGGAGTGAGATGTGAGATCTATAAAGATCATCAAATCTTGAAGTATATATTTACTCAAAATGAGTTAAACTTGAGACAAAGGAGGTGGTTGAAGTTGAAAGATTATGATCTCATCGATATATATCAACTTGGTAAGGAAAAAGTGGTACTTGATGCTTCAAGTAGAAAATTTATTGGTTTGACAAATTGTTTGATTACATCTGATGAGAGTGTAATTTGATAGACATAGAGGTTAGAGTTGGAAATTATTCACTTTGGGTGATGTGGATGAACTATTTTCACAAATGATTGTTCAAGCTCCTTTACAAGAGAGGATTAAAGAAGCTCGTAGACTAGATGATGACTATACTGGTTTAGTTGATTAGATTCATTCAAAGAGAAGACCTGAGCTACATGTGGATGATCATGGGGTGTTAACTTGTGGGCATCAACTTTGGGTTCCTTCTAATAGTCATCTGAGAAAAAAAAGATATTACATGAGGCTCAGTATTTTGGATATACAATTCGTCTTGGAAGCAATAAGATGTATCATTATTTGAAGTTGATATTTTGGTGGCCTGGGTTAAAGCATGAAGTGGCTGAGATTGTTTCGAGATGTGAGACATGCAAGTTGGTGAAAGTAGAGCATCATAGACCTAGTGGTTTTCTGCAACCTTTGACTAGTCCTGAGTGTAATTGGGAGGATGTCACTATGAATTTTGCTATGGGTTTTCTAAGATCTAGTAAAGGTCATGATGTAATATGAGTGGAAATTGACAGATTGACGAAGTCTACACATTTTTATCCTATGAGATAGATATATTCAGTTGAGAAGTTGGCACAATTAAATATACGTAAGATTGTGAGGCTATATGGAATACCAAAAGTCATTATTTTTCTTGTGATGGCAGATTTGCTTATAGATTTTTGAGAGGTATTCAAGAAGTTCTCTTGACTAAATTAAACTTTAGTACAAATTTTCATCCACACACAAATGGTCGCTCTGAGAGGATCATTCAGGTGTTGGAGGATCTATTGAGATTATAAGCACTTGATTTTGGATGAAGTTGGGATGATCATATTCCATTGATTGAATTCGCCTATAGTAATAGCTTCCAATCAAGTATTGGTATGACACCATATGAGGCATTATATGGTAGAAGGTACAAGACACCTTTATCTTGAACAAAAGTGGGTGAAAGAAGATTGATGGGTTCTGAGTTGGTACATGATGCCGCTGAAAAGATCAGACTAATCCAAGATAGATTGAGGACAACACAAAATAGGATGAAGTATAATGACCCAAACCATCGAGCGGTCCAGTTTTAGATGAGAGATTTTATATTTTTGAAGGTCAATCCCATGGAAGGGGTAAGTAGATTTGGTAGAGCGAGAAAGTTAAGTCCAAGATTCATAGGTCCTTTTGAGGTGATGGATACAATTGGTAATTTTTATTATCAATTATTACTACCTGATCATATGTTGGATGTGCATGATGTGTTTCATGTATCTATTTTAATAATGTGGATTTCTAATGTTGAGCACAGAGTTCCTAAAGATGGGGTTGAGATACAGTCTAACTTAACATATAGAGAGGAACCAGAGCATATTTTGGCCTTTGATGTGAGATAATTGAGGAGCAAGCAAATCACTATGGTTAAAGTTATGTAAAAGCACCGATCAGAAAGGGAAGCCACTTAGGAAAAAGAGACTGATATGAGACAGTGTTATCCAGATTTGTTTAATAATTAGATGTTTTGAATGTTGAGGACGACATTTCTTTAAGGAGAGGAGAATTTAATGTTGCTATTGTAGTATACCAATGCACTTGTTGAGACCTAATTTTGGGATTCGCAAAGTCTTGTATGTTTATTTTATGTTTATTTATTTTCTTGAAGTTTTTAAATTATTTTGATGCGCAATTTATTCGTCAACTTTTAGTAGTTTGTTTCATACTTGATTTATAAATTATCTTTGTCAGATTGTAAAGCATATTTTTACCTATTTTTATGGGCATCATAAATAAGAAAATAAAGGTTACTTGTTAAATTTGTCTTCCTTAAGGATTTGGTTTATTCTTATACAAGTGGGTTTTCTAGAATCATCTGGTGTTTGTTTTACAAGCTGTTTTCACGAGTTTGTTCTAAACATAATTTTCTTTTTCTTTTCTAAATTTTCATAATTTTTGGAGTCCTATATTTTAATATGTAAATATAGTTATAATATATA
>NW_018164869.1:1185765-1187648 GCF_001263595.1 Phalaenopsis equestris | reverse complement strand
TATATATATATCATAATTTAAAAAAAATGATTATTATATCCTTTAAAAAATCATTAATTTGCATAAATATTTCAAACCATTACTAGAAATTTATTTCTAAGAGATTTTGTTTTTCTCATTTCCTTAAATAGAGAAATGTAAAGATAGAAAGGGAGAAAAAAAAATATAGATCTAGAGGGAGAAAGTCCATTTCGAAGGCCGTACAACCAATTTTGCCCGTCATGCATGTTTGAAAAATTGTATGGCACTAGGCACGCTACTACCAACCTACTCTGATTTTAATTTTTTTTTTTTTTTTTTTTTTTTTAAATTTTTTTATTTTTATTTGCTAAACTTTTCAACTCAGATCTATAAAGATTTATAAACATTTCACAGCACAGCTTATTACATATTATAAATCAGACCATATTGAACATATCGACACAAAAAATATTTATTTTTCGATGGATATTTTGTGCCATGCAGTATTTTATTTATTTTAGCACCAAATATTATTTATTTTAGTTTAGCAAGTTGCGCTTGTCGATTTGTGTAGATTTATTTTTCTCGCAAATTACATTATTACTTATGTTTCCTAGTACTTACCACTTTTTCGAGGATGTTGTGAAAATTGATATTTTAAAAGTGTTAGCATTTATTTATTTATTTTTTTTGTATTTTAAATATGTGCCAAAAATGATAAAAATGTGGGGGTTTTAGGTGGTTGTATTTTATGTGAATCAAGTGAAGCTATAAGGTGTTTTGCATTTATGTAATTATCCTTTGAGTGTTTGATACGTTTGAATAGATGTGAACAAGTGGAGGTATAACTAAAAGTGGAGTTCTAAGAGGTATAGAGGAAATATGAATAAGTTGAGGTATAAGTGGAAGTGGAGGTATAAGGAGACGAAGGGAAAATATTAAGATAATTTAAATAAGGAAATGAATTTTTATTTTCATGTTATTTTCTTGTACTTATAATATCATATTATTTATATTATTACTTGGCACATGTCTACTGCAGTTACAATTTCTTGTACTGGCACTGTGATAGATACTACACATGATATTAGTCATGTTAAATTTATTTACATCGAATACATGTTAGATTTTTTTTAATATTGAGAACTGCAGTAGATTTTGAGTAGTCTGTTGAGTTGTGTTTGATCACTTCTGCTTTACTCACATGTATTGTTTCAGGGAAGGGTAAGACTCAAGTTGAGTTGAGACTTTTGTGTTATTGGTGAGAGTCTGATTTTATATATGTTAATACTTTTTTTTTTTATATATTTTTGACAGTCACGGTAATGTTTATATTTTGATGATAAATCATGATTCTTATATATGTTTCCTTTTGTTGTGAAGTGATATGATCTCAATGAAATTTTGGTATTTTTATTTTATATATTTGATGATATTAGTGGTTGTGTATGAAACTTGAAGAAAATTAGATAAATAAGATTCATTCCAAATAGATCTTAGTTAATAATTTATTTGTTATGACCTTAACACGAGATGACTCACCTCGATATGACAGGTTTCATCGAGTTGGGTTGTGATACAAGTGACCGCCAATGACATTACGCATAACGCCTCCTTCTTTTCACCTGAAAAACCAAAAAATCAGCCAGTCGACACTACTAACCGGTCAGCCCAAAGGTTAAGTTTGTCGAATACTGACTTGAAAAAAAACGTTCATGGATTTGCCAGTGTCAGTGAGCATAATTCTGACCTGAAAATTGTTATTTATTTTTGTAACGACTATAACTTTGTCGTGAGGGTTTCTCCGTTGGGGAAGATCGTCATCTGTGAATGTGATGGGAGGACAACCTCTCCTCTGCATGGACGTGAGGTTGCACAATTCGCCCGTCTTGGTCCTCTTCTAAGAGCTTCATCCGCGGGGG
>NW_018164869.1:1174894-1185729 GCF_001263595.1 Phalaenopsis equestris | reverse complement strand
GGGGGGGGTGGTTAGTACTTTGTTCCTTCAAGGATAGTCGGGACTATCTCGACAACATGGACGCCATTCACCCATATGGGGCCTCTAGCGCTGGTATCTCAATACGCCCTACTCGTTGCTTTTTCACCTGTGCGGATCCTACGTTATCTTAGTTCGACACCTACTCGATAATCTTGGTTCTCATCTCCTGTGTTTCACTCTGCATGGCTCCCTCATTGTAATCTCATTGGGTATCCACATTGGCTACTACTCTTTGGTTGCTCCATTCTCTTTATGGTTGTTGTATTTTTCTTCTAGTTGACGGCATGGCTTCACGCTCACCGCACCCTTTAGGATAATGAATCCAAACCTGTCCAGGAGATCTTTCTAAGGAATAGAGCACCGAATGATGAGAGAGAGAGAGAGATAGAAAGAGCAATAGCACAATCACAATAATGAACAATAAATTTATGTAACATTTATTCATGATATGGACCCTCTATTTATAGGAATGAGTTTTAGTAAAATTACATATTGTACCCCTAAAAAACGTGGGTACGATAATGGAATTTCAGTTTGTATATAAATTAGGCCAGTGGGGCCTACAAATGTGGCTGAGCAGCTAGGAGACCAGCAGCCGTTAGATCGGACAGTTATATGAGTCGACAGCTGTTAGGTCAAGCAGCTCTATGGTCCTAGCAGCCCTCAAGTCGGGCGGTCATTGGTCAGAGCACCTACTTGCTGAAGCTCCATATCAACCATCTTGAAACTAAGGAATCCACTTCACTTTCTCGATATATCCAAGTTTAAAAGCACAGAGTTTGTCTAAACAAACTTATTTAGATGAATTCTTCTAGAGTGATCTACCTGTCATCCATCAGAGGCGCGTTGTCTTCACAATATTTGGACCCGCTGGCTGAACATATAGTCGTGTTTTCCTTGGTAGGTCCTCTAGAGCCACATCACCTTTGATTCATGCAGACATGTTTGTGAAGTACAACCAATGCTAAAACATGCTTCTTTTTCCATTTTTATTTATTTTAATTTAAGCACATTCAATCACAAACATTGATCAACACAATATCTTAATAAAAAAATAAAATAAAAAAACTGCTCTCTCCGCCTATGATTACGTGGGATGCTTCTATAAAAACCTTCCATACAATGCAATTCCAAATGCTGAGAACTCATTTAGAAGTTGGCTGTAAACACAGAAGTATTGAATTTAATATCACATCAAATATATAAAAAAAATAAAAGTGTAGAAATATTAAATAAGATCCTACGTTTAACCATTTGATTTGAACATAGATTTATCCAAGATAATATAATGGCCAAAAAGCCTAATTATAATCCCTCTTCCATCCATAATCTTCACCGAAAGAATGTCAACGATTCAAGGGCGTTGTCACCTCCCAAAAGAGCCCTTAAAGGTGGTGGGCAGCCCAGGACTTAAATATTGCTTTTTGGCCCTACACCTAGCCAATGTGGGACTATTTGTCCGTGACATTCTCCTCCACCCAATCACGTGACGCCCTCGTCACGGATCGGCTCCACCGAGGGTCCCACTGGACCATGGAGAGTCCACACACCTGGCAGACAGTAATCTGCTCTGATACCACTTGTCACCTCCCAAATGAGCCCTTGTGGGTGGTGGGCAGCCCAGGACTTAAATACTGCTTTTCGGCCCTACACCTAGCCAATGTGGGACTATTTGTCCGTGACATTCTCCTCCACCCAATCACGTGCCGCCCTCGTCACGGATCGGCTCCACCGAGGGTCCCACTGGACCATGGAGAGTCTACACACCTGACAGGCAGTAATCTGCTCTGATACCACTTGTCACCTCCCAAAAGAGCCATTAAGGGTGGTGGGCAGCCCAGGACTTAAATACTGTTTTTCGGCCCTACACCTAGCCGATGTGAGACTATTTGTCCGTGACAGCCTGCTCACATTATACTTCTTGTATAAAGTTATTCGCAGGAAACAAAGTTCTGCAGCTCAAGAGTCAGAAATTTGTTCTACCAATTTAGCACAAAACCTTTTCACTAAAAATGATATATCTTGCACTTACAATGTTTACAAATCATACAATGAATGGAAGGAAGAAGAGAAGAATCCACTTCTTCCGTTTTTTCTCAATACAAGCAATTATATGCCCAAGACAACAAATTAAATAACATATTTCATAAACAAAAAACACAAAAATATGCTGATATATATATAATCAACAAAAAAATAGGCAACTTAACTTAAATTTGCTAAGGCAGCCAATGAATTAGCATGGACAGGCGAAAGAGAACCAAGTATAGGTTGCATTTGATGGCCGTATGCTGAAATTAAGTGGGACAAAGCTATTCCAATTTGAGATTTGACATCGTCCCTCTCAAATGGGGACATTGCAACTTGAGCAAAAACGTTAACCACCTCTGGAACTAAAGGAAGGATCTGCTTCATTAGAAGAAAGTTTTGAGCTTTGAAAGTGGCATAAAGATCTTAAATTCCTGAAATTACAAAAAAGGACACTTGGTACCACCTGCGGGTTTGACGACAAAATCAAATTGCATATGCAACTGTATACTGCCATTGATTCCTCGCGGTCTTCCTTCAATGGCAATGCTTTAAGAAATACAGGTAGAACCTGGAAACAGAATTTGCATTAAGAAAAGCAGAGAAAACTTGATCCATAGAGCATAAAAATTGTGCAACTGTAAAACAAGGGAAATTTACATATTTGCATATCGTACACATTAACTTTCATATTTACATACATAAGACTTTAGTGTTTTAAACCTATGCATCAAAAAGTGTACTTCAGTTTTAAAAAGTTATAATAATGCTATTTTTGATGTGATATTAAACATTTGAGTGCCGTGTGTAAAAATGAGATTTTAGGTCTGAGAAATGTAAATACATAACAATTGTGTGCTATGTATGTAAATGCCCAAAATAAAATGTTAACCTGGTCAAGAGGAATAGACTGAGGCTGTGCCATTATCATCCTTGCGATAGCGCCGGCAGCATTATCTCTGACAGCATCGTCTGGTTCTGATGCACCAAATAAAGGGTATAGACCACGAAGAATATCACTGTAGTATCTGGGTTGGTATTAAGTAAACACAACAGTGATACTACATAGTGATGCAAAAGACCATAATCACACAAAGCTAATGAAAAAAGCATGAATGATAAAATAGCACTGAGTAATTAAACCGTTAGAAATATACACATCAAGAAAAGATTGAAATATAATGAGAGGATACTTTAGTGCGGAAATGCCACCACTTTTGCATATTTCACCAACACAAAATGCAGCATTTCTCCTATTAGTTGCTTCTGAGGATGAGAGTTCCTTCAGCGCCAAAGGCATCACCCTCTAAGAAATCACCAAGTTTATAGAAAAGTCATGAAAAATCCATAAATTGGTTAAAGGAAAAGCACAAAAATTATTCAAATGTAAGAGATATTAGAACAAAATCTTACATCAATATAACTGGAAAAAGGAGCCCCCATTTCTTGAGCAACTTCAGCGAGACAAGCAACCACCATGGTCCGATCTTGAGGAGGCCGCGGAACTTTCTGGAGTGGTGTTTCACATTATTGAGTATCAATAAAATTGGTTTACAAAAAATCACAAGATAGCAAGAAAATAAAATTTTGCTACTTCTTAAACGTTTCCAATGGCAGCTACTACTTGAGATGGAGGGTAATTATGGAAATAATCTTACCGCATATCTCATTAAAGGATCAAAAAACTCGGCAAAAACTGGTTCAAAATTAGAGCCCATAGCTTTAGCAAAAGCAGGAAGAAGATCTGACACAGCATCCATGAGCACTTCATCATGATTAACTTCGCCATCCTCATTATCAGAATCAGAGCCTACTTGTTGACAGCATGAATCTTCACGAAGTAATATAAGAGTTGCTTCTGCAAGTCTAGGCATATCTGAAACAATTTGCTTCTCAATATTATTCACATTGGGTTAAAATGTCAGTGAAGCACAGGTTTGGTTGTCTTACAAGAATTTATGGCCATATAACTATAGTCCTTCATGATTTCAGCCACACTCATGCACGCTTGAGCAACAACTTCTTTGTCATCATCTTCTGTCATCGTTTTGATGTAGGTATTCAACACAGTATCTGGAATCAACATTAAAAAAGACAAGATCATTTTTATTGACAAACGGGATTTTGGTGGGAAAATTAAAAAGAAACTTTCAGAAGAGGCCAATAGAATACTACCAAAAATTTCCTTCTTTTTATCTGCAACATCCTATGATAAAAAACAAAATTGTCATATAATTATTGCAATGGGGTTCTCTAGGAACATATTAAACGTAAAAGATGAGAAGAATAAGTGAAATTGTGAATAATGGCATTGAAACAGATCTGGAATTGCTGATTACACCCATAAAATTTTTACAAAAGGTAAGGAAAACTAGTCGACATGCACTTACAATGTGTTCAGCTGGAATTGCCTGCACTGCTGCCAAAACATCTGCAACAAAATCCAGTTTTCTAAATAAGAACTAATTTAAAAAAAAGACCATATTGTGCATTCAGACGTTAATTGAAGTAATATTCTGTTAGTCAGAAAACATGAAAATTTTAAATTCAGAGAAGTTCAATGCTCATGTGTCGAGAGAACAAGTTATTGCATAGTGAAAAAAAAGTGGAAAAATATTAGAGGACTTATTCTTAATGATACAAAGAAGGGTATAAATACTCATTATAGGACTTATTGGTAAGAAAATAAATAAAAACAGAATACAGTAGGTAAGGAAAAGAAATAATAACAAATATAATGGACAACTAATCTCTCTAATTAAGGAGACAAAATAATTAGAGATTCCTAAAATCCCTCATATAATTTATAACCCTCTAAATATAGAGTTATAATAAATATAGAATATAATCATCATTATTTGCGTCATTATTTGCGAGAAATCATCATTATTTGCGAGACCTTTCAACACTCCACCTCAAGTTGGCATGAAGATGTCACTCATGACAAACTTGCTAACTAGATTCTCGTGTTGCACTTTGGAAAGACCTTTTGTTAGAATATCTTTTGTTTGGCTAGCAGTGGGTATGTAGGACATACATATCACACCACTCTAACCACTATCTATCTTCTCCTTGATGAAATGTTTGTCAACTTCTACATGTTTTGTTCTGTCATGTAGAACTGGATTATGAACTATATAGATTGCAGTCTTGTTGTCACAGTAAACTTTAATAGATGTTGGTATAGGAATCTTCAATTCTTCCTAAAATTTTTTTATCCATAATACTTCACAGAGACCATGGGCCACCGAGCGGAATTCTGCTTCAGCACTACTTCTTGCTACCACATTTTGTTTTTTTACTTTTCCAAGTAACCAGATCTTCGCCTACAAAGGTACAATAATCTGATGTGTATCTTCTATCATTTACGTCTCCTGCCCAATCTGCATCTATGTAGGCCTCTATTAGAAGATGTTCTCCCTTTTTGAACTAAAGTCCTTTTCCAGGAGTTCTTTTGAGATATCTCAAAATTCGGAATACAGCTTCGAAGTGAGTAGGTCCAGGTGAATGCATGAATTGACTCACAACACTTACTGCAAAGGCTATGTCAGGTCGAGTGTGAGCCAAATAGATTAGTCGCCCTACCAATCTTTGATAGCGTTCTTTGTTCATTACCTCATTAGTTGTCGTTGTTTTCAATTTTATATTAGGTTCTAATAGCTATCTGCTGCCTTGCGAGGAAATATCAAATTCGGCTTCAAGTTTCCTCTTCAGGTTGCTAATCTCAAGAGGATCATCCACTGTCATGATTATGTCATCTACATACACAATCACAATGGCTACTTTACCTTTTATCGAATGTTTGAAAAAAAGAGTGTGATCAGCTTGGCTTTGAGAGAATCCACGTCTCTTGATAACATCACCAAAACGCTCAAACCAAGCTCTAGGACACTGCTTTAACCCGTACAAGGACTTTTTTAATTTGCATACTTTACTTTCCCAAATTTTTTTTCAATTAAGTCCATATATACTTCTTCTCGCAATCCTCCATTTAAAAACACATTTATTACATCAAATTGATGAAGTGGTCAGCTGAACTTAACTGCAAGAGAAAAAAGTACTCTAAAAGAGTTAATTTTAGCAACAGAAACAAAAATCTCTTGGTAATCAATACCATGAGTTGAGTAAATCATTTTGCTACTAGTCTCGCTTTGTATCTCTCCACTCTTCCATCAACTATAAACATCACCGTGAACACCCATTTACACCCAACCGTCTTCTTGTCTTTACATAGATTAATGACTGTCCAGGTGTTATTTCTTTTAAGAGCATTTATTTCTTCCATCACAACTAATTTCCAACTTGGTTCACTTAATGCTTCATGAACAGTTCTTGGAACATGAATGTTAGAAATCCTAAACAAAAATGCTCTATGATTTTTTGATTGTTTTTCATATGACAAGTATTGTGTGATAGACTGTTTCATGCTTGTTCGGATTCCTTTTCTGAAAGCAATTGGAAGATCAAGATCAGAAGGAGTGAAAGTAGAGGGAAGATTAATCTGAGTTGTATGGTCATTATTCGACAAAGGTGATTGAATATCTGCTGAGGGAATAACTGGGGTTGTAGTAATTTTATGGAATTTCTTCTTAGTATAAACCTGCAGCTTATGTTGAAGATTATGATCCATTGGAAGTACTTCTCCCCCTGATCTCTGATAAGGTATCATCTGACAAAATAGAATTATGTGTTGCCCCTAGTTTCCATATCAGAATTAGTTAAAGGAATGGGTAAAGTTTCCCATAAATTATTTTCCTCAACTAAGTTCTCCCCCTGAAAAAAATTATTTTGAAAAAACGGGTGATCCTCGATAAACTTGACATTCATGCTCTCAAAAAAATTTCTTTTTTCAGGATTAAAGCATTGGTACCCACGTTTGTTGGAAGCATATCCAATAAAAACACATTTTTCGGCTTGGGGATCAAGTTTTGAGCGAAACACATTTGGGATATGCACATAGCAAACACATCTAAAGGCTTTTAAAGGGAGATCAGTTGTTATTTTATATGTGGAAAATTAATTTTTTAAGACTTGTAAAGGTGGTTTAAATTTCAAAACTTGAGATAACATTTTGTTTATTAAATAATAGGAGGTGAGGAGTGCATTACCCCCCAAAAATATTTAGGAACATTCATGGAAAACATAAATGCCCTGATAACTTCGAGTAAATGTCTATTTTTTCTTTCAACAATATCATTTTGTTGTGGTGTGTCACGACAAGTAGATTGATGCAGACTACAATTTTTCAAAATAAATGTTCTTAAATATTTGTTGAAATATTCAGTCTCATTATCCGTTCTTAGAATGTCAATTTTTGTTTGAAATTGATTTTCAATCATGTGAAATTTTTTTTTAAATTGTTGTTCAACTTCAGATTTCTTTTCCAATAAACACACCCAACAAACTCATGTATGATCATCAATAAATGTTACTAAACATTTTTTTCCAGAAAGTGTGTTAACTTTGGATGGGCCCCAAACATCACTATGCACTTAATAAAATGATTTTGAAACAGAATATGGTTTTATTGGAAATGAAACATGATGACTTTTAGATAAATTGCACGCTTCACAATGAAGTTTTGAACAATCAATACTTTTAAATAGTTTAGGAAATATAAATTTGAGATATGGAAAGCTAGGATGCCCTAATCATTTATGTCAAACATAACTTGATCATAGTCAAAGCTTGAACTAGTACTACCTAATCCATGAGTTGTTTTATTCGCAGAATCAGTTCTATCATAGTAGTACAACCCATTTATTTCTCTAGCAGTTCCACAGTTTTTATTTCTCTAGCAGTTCCAATCATCTTCTCCGAGTTCTGATCCTGAAAAACACAATTGGAATGAGAGAAAAAATGGAATAATCAGAATCTTTAAACACTTTGCTAACGAAAAGAAGATTACATGTAAGTTTTGGAACATGCAAGACAGATTTCAAAAAGGTTTTTTCTGAAATTTTAATATTTCTTTTTCCTGCAATAGGTGAACAACTGCCATCAACAATTCTGATTTTTTCGGAACCGGAACATGGATAATATGAATCAAATAATTGAGAACAGTTTGTCATATGATCAGAGGCTCCTAAATCAATAATCCAAGGAGTGGTACTTTCTAAAAAGGTAAAATGATTACAACCTGTTTGTGCTATAGAACCGATAGGCGCATGAGATGATGAGCAAGATTTCAGCAATTTAAGAAGATGACTTAATTGCTTTTTACTAAGTAGAGATGACTCAATCTCATTTGCGGTAAGTGTGCTATGTTCACCAGATTTTTTTCCCTTACCATTAAGTGGTTTACCATGCAATTTCCAACATTTTTTGTGAGTATGGCGTGGCTTTCCATAGTAGTCACAGTGTAGATTGTTTTTGTCTTCTACACGCTAGTTGTGAGAAGTCTTCCTGCTTACTTAAGCTTCAGGAATAGCCAGCGCTGATTCTTCCACGGACTCGATTGAGTATGCAGATCTCCTTACCTCCGCAAAAACTTCACCAATTGGAGGCAGAGGATTTCTTCCAATTATTTGGTCATGAACCTCATCATATTCAACGTTTAGACCTGTAAGAAATCTGAAGATTCGACCAGTGTCCACTATCTTCATGTACTGGTTGTCGTCATCGTTTGATTTACATTCATGATCATTGAATAAGTCCAGGTCCTGCCAAATTCGCTTAAGAGAATTGAAATATTTTGTCTCAGAATTCTCACCTTGACAAATTTCCCCAAGTCCTAGGGTCAACTCATACACTTGGGATTGATTTCCAAGATCAGAGTACATTTCTGAAACATTGTCCCAAATTACTTGGATGTAGAGTAACACAGATAATTTGCACTTATCTCTTCAGTCATGGAATGGAATTATGTCATTATCATTGAGTTTGCTGCATCCCAAATGACATAAGTTATGTCATTCACGTCAGACTGTTTATTATCACCTGTGATATAATCAATCTTTCCTCTTCCTCAGAGATACATGCGAACAGATTGTGACTATAAAAAAAAATTATCATCATTTAGTCGGATTGTAGTGATCTGAATGAGATGATTTTCAGAGGTATTTCTCTGAGATTCAAACTGAGATGGTTGAAAAGGCTGATTTGTCCTCGAAGTGATTTCTGACATTTTAAAAATGAAGTGAATTTACTCGAGCCCAAGATTTTATGTGAGCGGTACAGATCGAGCGAATGGTCGAGCCTTCGGAGAATTACCGAGCGGGATCGAGCTCTCAGCGAAGCGGCTTTTGCGAAATGAGATCGAAAGCAAGGGAAGCAGATGGCTTTTGCAGGCGAAGCAGACCGAGCAGGATCGAGCTCTCAAGGCAAAGAGACTTTCGCGAGACGGGATCAAGCGCACGGCTTTCGCAGGCGAAGCAGACGAGTCTTCAGAGAATTACCGAGCAATCGAGGGACGTTACATATCATCGAACATACACGCGATCGAGCGGTACAGGGTGTCGAACAGACAAACGAAGCAGAGGATAGATACAGTGGATCGAGCGGCAAGAGCCGATCGCACCGGGCGTCGAACAGTTCCACGAGATGGATCGAGGGGCAAGCGAACGTACCTCTGAGATTGAACAGGGCCAAGGATTCAAATACTACGTAGCTCTGATACCATGAAAAAATAGTGGAAAAATATTAGAGGGTTTATTCTTATTGATATAAAGAGGGGTATAAATACTCATTACATGACTTATTGGTAAGAAAAACAATAAAGACAGAATACAGTACGTAATGAAAAAAATAATAACAAATATAATAGACAGCTAATCTCTCTAATTAAGGAGACAAAATAAATAGAGATTCCTAAGATCCCTCATATAATTTATAACCCTCTAAATATAGAGTTATAATAAATATGGAATATAATCATCATTATTTGCAGGATCTTTCAACACATACGTTATGCAAACAACAAATGAAATCACTTACCTTACATCAAGCACTCCAATGATGGTTAAATAAACACGAAACAAAATACATGCTTAAAAAAAACAGTTGGTTCTAATAATTTTCATAACAGTTGGTTCTAATAATTTTCATCAAAAGAATGTATACAACAGATGGTATTACTCCCTTATGGACAATTCTATTGTTTTATTTGTAGATCATTTAGTGGGTAGTATATTAACTTGATAGTGCTCAAATCTACCAGGATAAATTTGTTAACCAAAACATAGCCAACATAGTCATCCTAGAATATTTGAAAGGTTGTTGGCGTTTAGAATGTGCATTCACCAAGTTTGTGAACAAGAAATGTAAGAAAAGAAGGTAAAATAAATATTTGTGGCATAAAGAAACCAAAAATATGAAGGCACCATATTAAAAGAAAATTAATTGAGTGGAGTTAGCCTGACGCAAGCATCCAAAGGCAGAGGCCAGGCAGTATCCCGCACGCAATATTTTCCTGCGACCGATAGCGACACCCTTTTCGTGCCTGGACCGAACTGATCCAGGTTTCTTATGATGTTCTAGAGTTTTCCAACCATTTTGGGTCACTCCTAGGTACCATATTATTATATATTTTCTAGTTGATATTTTAGATTTAATTTTTGCATGAGTTTGGATAGCTTTCGGTGTCTCTGTTTCCCCTTTTGAGGGTAGTATCCAAGAGTAGAGTGGTGCTCCGGCTATATCTCGCTTCTGAGATTGTGATTTATCTTTGCGCCAACCCTCCAACAACCCCTCCATCCCTTGTTGCAGCCGCCGTACAGTCATTCCAGTCACACCTACCACCCTCCGTCGATACCTACCTGCTCTCCAGTCCCCCCCCCTTATATTAG
>NW_018164869.1:1164159-1174708 GCF_001263595.1 Phalaenopsis equestris | reverse complement strand
CCCGCCCTTGCCATTCCCGGCAACCCACAGCTTTTCCAGCCGCCCTTACTACTCTTCACCACTAGCTAGTTGTTGTTTATGCAGTTTTCTTGTTGTTTCCCAGCCATTTCACTTTATTCCAGTTTGTTGCCACCCTAGACACCAAATCGTCGCTGTTGTGTCACTGTTTCTGAGCAGCATCCAGTAGTTGTTTTTCTGCAGCTCCCCTTTGCTGATCTCTTCCATAGTCCACCTCAGTCTCTGTCGGAGCCATTCCAGCCACCCTTACCACCCTCCCCAATGTCGTTTCTGGCAACCCACAGCTATTTCAAACACCCTTACCACTCTTCATCACTACCTAGCTGTCGTTTATGTAGTTGTCTTGTAGTTTCCCAACTGTTTTCACTTTAATCCTGTTTGTTGCCGCCTGAGACAGCAAACCACCACCGTTGATCCACCCCCTTTCTTACCATGTCGCCACCTCTCCAAGCCCCCTAACGGCCACCACCACCACTCGAGATCTACCCTACTAGTGTGTCTTGTGTCGTGTTATTTTTTCCTATTTCCGAGTGTTGGCAGTAACCATCTATTCGCTTTTTCAAAAATAATATTTTTTCATATTTTGTTTGGGTTAACTGTGCCCTAGTCTAAAATAATCTTATCAGTCCTAAAATTTATCTTTCCCACCCAACATCATCTCATACGCCCTATTCCCCACATACCCAATAATTGGAAACTTGATCGAGAGGAAAAGGCATCATGCCGTTTATCAGAAAGTCACAAAGAAAAGTCCAGAAAATTTTTAGGGAAATCCCATAGCTTTTCCAGCTGTCCTTACCACCATCCACCACCACTAGGGGAAAACTATAAATTAGCATCAGAATTAGCGTCAGAAATATTTCCAATACAAAATTAGAGACTGATTAGCATCCGTTAGCGTCGCCCCGCGGTTCCACCTCCAGATGAAACGACGAAGCGAGTTGCATCAAGTGAAAGTTGCTAATCTGACACCAAATCAATGTCGGCTAATCTTACACATTAGCATTGGTCATAACTGACGCTAAAAAGGACGCAATAGCCCTAAACTAGGGCTCCCACAAATCGCAGCTCTATTAAGCGTCATCGTCTCCTTAGGCTTCCTTTCGTCGTCTCCGTCGCCTCCTAAGCTTCTCGACGAAACCAGCTCCGCTTCATCGCTCCAACCCCTTCTAAGGTAAGAAATCTTCTTTCATGACTCAAAACTTTGGTTTAGCATAAGTATTCATCTTTTTTTGCTTACATAGGTGTTAGATCCGAAAATACCAAGTTTTTTTTTTTCGTATTCCATTGTTAGGTATGCAATGCATATGGATTTCATGATTTTCCCTAAGTTGATATGTGAGATATGTAAATACATAAAAAATTTATGCTATATATGAAAATTTTGGCGTGAGATATTTAAATACATAAGAAAATTGTTATATGTATGTAAATATGAAATTTATGTGTGAGATATGTGAATCCATAAGATATAATGTGCTATGTAAATATGACATTTAGGAGCGAGATATGTAAATGCATAAGAAAATTGTGGTATGTATGTAAATATGTAATTAGGTGTGAGATATGTGTATACATAAGAAAATTGTGGCATGTATGTAAATAGGAAATTTAGAAGCAAGATACGTAAATGTATAAGAAAATTGTGATATGTATGTATATATGAAATTTAAATATAAGATATGTGAATGTATAAGAAATTTCGTGATATGTATGTAAATATGAATATTTAGGAGTGAAATATGTAAATACATAAGAAATTTAGCGTTGAAAATTTAGGGCTGAGATATGTAAATACATGGTGAATTTGTGTAATGCATGTAAATAAGAAAATTTAGGTGTGATGTGTAGGTGCACATCACACCTAAATTTGTGTTATGTATGTACACAGGAAAATTTAGGTTGATTCTCTAAATTTGTGGGTTATGGATTTCGAGTATGATGTGTAGGAGACCTAAGGTTTCAAGTTGGATGTGTAATGTGTAGGTGCATTAATCTATAGAGCTACATTTCTGTTATTGATGGATATTCGAAGTGTTAGATCGTGGATATAAAATAGATTATATCCAGGAAGAAAATGATTAACTGACGAGTTTATTGTTGATGTTGAAGAATTCGTGTATGTGGCATCACAACTGGTCGTTTACCTCTCAGAAGGTGGGTGAAGAATTAAGCGTACCTGACACTTCACGAAGTGACGTTGGACCTATACCGTAGAGGATTTAAATCTGATTATTGGTATTAGACTTCACATGGTGAATTTGAACAAGATAATCAATAAGGTCATGTGAGAACCTCATCAAGTTATGCCCCACCAACTATTCACGATTCAGGCATGTATGAGCAAATGATTGACGATGTAAGCAAGACTCATTTTATTGAGAGTTTGCCTCATGCTGACCAGAAACTGAACAGTGAAATGCAACAATTCTATGAATTATTAAATGTTGTCTAACAACCATTATAGGAAGAATGCACTTCACACATAGAATTAATAGTCGCCCTAAGAATGTTGAGTATCAAATCTGATTTTAACGTGTCCAATGAATGCTTCAATCAGATAGCAACATTATTAAATGAGACAAACCTTGCTAATAATTTAGTTCCATAAGATTGGTACAAAACTAAAAAGTTAGTGGCGAAGTTGGGGCTACTATCTGAAAAGAAAGATTGTTACGTCAACGACTATATGTTATATTACAGGAAGAATGCACAAGAGCCAAAATGCAGACTTTGCAGTGCTGATAGGTTCAAACCAAGGGGAAGCAAGAGTAAAAGCCAGAAGAATATTCCTTAAAAACATCTCTTTTATTTTCCACTCATTTCATGGCTCCAGGGATTGTTTGTTTTTATGTGCACTGCACCCACATAACATGTCATAATGTTGTATTTGTTAATGCTAGTACAATGACTCATTTCTCAGCATGTGAAGCTTGGACCACAGTTATCTAGATTTTGCAGTAGACCACACAATGTCAGGCTTGGCTTATGTGCAAATGGGTTCACACCTTACAGTCATGTTGCAACACCCTATTCTTATTGAATAGTTGTTATCACACCATATAATTTGCTCTCTGATATGTGTATGACGGCCGACGTTGATCATACCAGGTCCACATAAACAAAGAGTAAAATTAATGTGTACTTACAACCTCGAAAGTGTGGGAGTTGTGGAGCTGTGATGGGGGTTGTGTTGTGGCTGTGATGGGGGTGGTTTCTGTCTGATTGAGAACTGTCTTGGGACAGAGTTGTGGCTGGGTGGGGGTTGTGATGGAGTTGTGATAGGTGGGTTGTGGTTGTGATTGGTGGCAGTCTTGAGACTGGGTTGTGGCTGTGTGGGGGTTGTGGAGCTGTGATGGGGGGGGGGGGGTTGTGGCTGTTATGGGGGGTGATTTATGCCTGGTTAGTGGTTGTCTTGGGACTGGTTTGTGGCTAAAATCAAGTATGTATGGTGGAAAAATCATGAAAGTGTTGAGCTTTTTGTTCTTTCTATATCAACAACAGCATCAGTATCACATTTTGGATTGAGCTTTTGAACAGATTTTTGTTCTTTTGTGTTTTCTTGTTTTAGTTTTTATGATTTTTGAGTTTATGGGTTTGTTTTTGTTGGAGCTTTCTTTTTTATTTTGTTTTTTGTTTCACTAGCTATATCAGTTTCTTTCTTGATTCATTTCTTTTATTAGTAACATAATGATCAAGATCAAAGAAGTGGCTTCATCAGCAATGTGAAATAGGGAAGTCGCATCATATTTTGCAACTTCTGTATTAAGAAAATCGAGCTTGGAAATAGACCCACCGTCTACTTTAACAAAGAAGGATGACAAAATATTACGAAGAAGATTCATGTTATGATAGGAAGGGACTATGATAGTTTAAAATTTAAAAACAAGTGAGATCAGTTAAAGAAGGATTAGGAGTTATGGAAGGAACTGAAATGGGGATCCACGAGCTTGGGTTGGGATTCTATCAAACGGGTCATTGATGCTTCAGAGGATTGGTTGACTGAGAAGTTAGAGGTAATAAGTAAACCCCTAAATGCTTGTTCTTTCATTCATCTGTTTTAACTAAAATACTTTCTTGTACGTTGCAGGCAATATCACCTGCCAAAAAATTTAAGGTAAGTGGCATTGAGTCATACTTGAAGGAGAAGTTGGACCTCTTGTTTAGTGGAGTTGTTGTGACAGACATGCAGGCGTTCACCCCAATTGAGCATGGGTTTGCAAGCATATCAGATGACTTGGAGGCTGAGCAGGTGGGTCGGTCAGGTGAAGGCCCCAGCCCAAACCAGAGGGAGCTAGAGCCCACATGCCAGTCAAAGCGGTCTAGAAAGGAGAAAAAGAAAAAGGAGCCGCTTCTGTCATAAGCTCAATAAATAAACTGATAGAAGTATGCAGAGCTCAGTCTGATCCATCAAATGACACCACCATAGATGACTTTCTTTGAATTATGGATATATATCTTGAAAGCGGATACGCCGTTCTATATGAACTCCTTGAAGTTACTAGAGGACCCGACCCGCAGGCAGATATTCATGAAGATGCCCCCCGAACTTTGTGTCTGATATTTACGTTTTTTTAATGGACAATTGATTCAGTGGCGTTATTTTTTGTTGGCTTGGTTTTTTTTTTCAATTGATTCCTTTAGGATTATTTGATTTAGATACTCTCTTTCTTGCATGAACAATCAATATACCCTTCTATAATTACTTCTCTTGTATAAATATTAATCTTCAATTTTTAGATACTCTTTTAAATGTTGTTTGATTCGTTCTTATTACCTGTACAAAACACTTTTCTAGAATGGATTGGCAGCGACTGTGCCGTATAAGAATAATTACGACAACTATGATTATCTTGTATGAATACTACAACTCTTTCGTCGATCGAACTCCATGCTTAACATCGATCTATATTGGTGATAAATGGGTCGGTGAGCTACTACAAGGACACTCCACAGGATTCAATAACATGTTTCGTATGACAAAAATTATATTTTTGGATTGCTATATGAACTACATAGTCATCAAGAACTTCTAACCTTGTGGGTTCTTCTGGATGGCCAGTTGGTCGTTGTTGGTTAGTGTTACATGTGAAAACTTAATGAAAGCAACCAAGTTCCTCTCTTCTTTTCTGTACATCGGTTTATGAGGTTCGTTATAATGACAATTTTTGGTGATATGCACATGTGACTCACAGGTTTACATTACATCGGTTTACGTTGGTTAAAGTCAACCAAGAACTTATTTTTTTACAAGGTTTATTGTCTTCTTATAGGCTCCGTTTGAGGCCGCTTTTTACGAGCGGCGCGGCCCCAAACCGTAAACTTTTCCCGTTTGGCTCCCAGCTTCGCGATTGAAGGAAGCTGAAGCGGGCGGAAAGCCGAAGCGGGCGGAAAGCCGAAGCGGGCGGAAAGCCGGCCGCGGGATCGACCCTGCGACCCAGCTTTCGCTTCCCGCGTTCGTGGAGAACGTTCGATAATACCCCTGCACTCTTCCGCCTTTCGGTACAAGCAGATCGCAGCATCCAGAGCCGAATCCCCTTCCTTGCCTTCGAAGCCCTCCCTCCCACGTTCACTCGCAAGCTGCAATCCTCCCTGACGAGACATAGTCGAAAGCCCTTTCCCTCTGTTGTCCCAATTTCATTCCACGAAGATGAAGAATGTCGAGGGTTCCTTCACGAAGGACATGGTTTTGGACGAAACCGGGAGAAGAAAGGGAGACATTGCCGGAGAATATGGCTAGGAAGAGGAAACAGATGAAGAAGCTGAGGGTGAGCTTTGTTAAGAAACCGAAATCCAAAAGGAGATTCGTTTGATCTTCATCACAAATGGATTGCTCATCACAAATGGATTGTATTTTTGGTATCGTTTCTCAATCCCTCAGTTCATTTCTGTTATTTATATATTTTTGCTTCAGTGATACATATAAGAGCTGGGACGAATGGATAGTAAATGTTCTGTTCTTCCTCCAAATGGAATTATTAATTGATCTGCAAGAGCACTTTTTTGAAATATTCTTTTCATGTTAGCTAAATTGCTTCTGAAATTTTGAGCTTTGTTTAAATTATCATATTGTAATTGAAGCTTAGACAGCAAAATTTTGAAACATGTACTCTTAATCAATGGGAATAGCTAATTATAAGGTGTAAGGGAAGGTAGGAGCATTCGACTTATATTATTCTTTCTTGAAATACTATCTTTCTGTTATTTTGGCTTTGTGTGATTCCTCGCTACTTTGGCCTTCCAATTTATGATGGTAATTCATCATCAAACTTAAGATAGTTGACACCAAAGATGATTTTATATTTTGCTGCAGCTCTAGGTAGCTTTGGTGGATGGTGAATTTGCCATCCTTGGGTTCTTAAGGAGTTGTTGTCTCATGGTGAACTTGAAGGGATGGAGGCCATTGGCCGATGACTCAGTGGATGGATTGATTAGGAACCATGAAATAGCTTTATTCATTACAGTGCTAGTCTTGTAAGTTGCAATGTTTAGGTGTTATGTATGCATAAGAATTAAGTGGTATGTACGTAAATCTTCTTAAAATTTAACGATATCCTAAGCGGAGGTCATGATTGTCTAGTTCAAAGAAATTCAGCAGGCAACAAGAGTTATACAGGCTTTCTGCTCTGAGGCTAAGGTGTGTCTCTCTTATTTCATTTCAGGGTGGAGAGAATCTATTATTGCATTGCATTTTTTAGTAATATTTATCTTAGTTAGCAGTACATGCATTTGTTCCTCACCGGACTGATTGAGACATTACAACTATAGCCAGATTTATAAATGCTTTTTGACTTTATAGAATTCAGTCACGTGTTTGCATATCTTCCTTTATTTTATTTTTAGATTCCTGCTCTTGTGCTTTATTGAAGGAAGTAATGTGGAATAATCTTTTTACCTTGAGCTTAAGGAAGTATAACATCTGAATGCTTGTGCTTCAATTTTTAGATTCCTGCTCTTGTGCTTCATCAAATTGCTTGGTCTAGTGTAGATCAATTTGCTGGACAATTTGATCCAAATTCAGCATTCAACTTGATGTAATTCATCTTCCTGCAGGTTCGTAAGTCCTGCAGATTCTTAATTACCATTTGCCATCCGTTTTGCTTCAAGTGGAGCGGGAAGATGGGATTTTTGAAGGTCTTCATACTCTACGATATCTGATTTGCTTTCCCAGCTATATCTAATCGTTGTTGCACTTCTTCATGTCTTTTTGTCGCCAACAGAGGCCTTGGGTATCAAAAACGCCTGATGATCTTCTGGGTTTGTAGCATTATTGACTTGCTTGACCCCATTATTCAACTTGAGAAGCTTTCACATAAAGTGTATTTTATGTATTATTTGGTCCTCTTGGGAAATTGTCGGTAGTTAGAATTTCCTTTTGCATTTATGTATAATGTTGCTGAATAAAGCTTAAGGTTGCTTAGAAATGAACTTTTTATTACTGCAATATTCTAACAGACGCCAGAACTGGGAGGATGTGGTACCGATTATCAGGCATTAGTAACCAGTTCTGGTGTTTGTTAGAATATTGCAGTAAATTTTTATTGCTTCAGAAAATAATTTGTTTAATATAAAAATATATTTTATTTTATGTTATATATATAAATACTATATAGGGACATGATCATTTTTTTTTCCAGAAACAGCTGTCCCACAACTGTTTTCATACAGTTGCAACAAACAAACAGTCAGCTTCCCTGCAGCAGCTTCCTGGGGCAGCGCAGCTGCAGCTGAAAAGTTGAGAACCTACAGTTGCGCCAAACAAAGCCATAGTGACAGATTCGTTGGTTGGTATCCTGATTTCTCTGATATCTTACAACAACAAAAAACTGCAATTAATTACTTCTTTTAGTAATTTCAACTTCTATTATGACTAATGGATTGTCTTTTTAATCATTCAGAAAAGATGAGCTCCAGGATTTCAGGGACATCCCGATGAGTGTTCCGTCACTGCGGACTACAGCCATCCCTACGGACGTCATGTAGACACATATTTACGAGACAAAGTTCTATAGATGCTCGAGGTGGGCAGACGGTCAGGAGAAATGTGACTTCTTCTGGTGGGCAGACAATTCGGCAGATTCTACTACCGATAGTTATCGAGGTTAGATGACATCCCTGGAGAACGATGTAGGTCGGGACATACGTCGTCTGAATTTTAAAATTAATATTATCATTTTTTTAAATGTAATTTTAATACTTTTTTTAGTACACTTGATACCCATTGTTATGTGGTATGTATTTTATTTTTTCTACAGTTTCGAAGTAATTTTTTATTTCTCAAGTAATAAATATATTGCTGTGACAGTTCTGTTGCAAACAACATTACTGCATAAGAGCAGAGTGATCATTTCTCCACAATTAACTGCAAATAAGTTGTTTTCTAATAACACAAACCAAACAGTAAACCAGTTTATCCGGATCAGCTGATGATTTGAATCAACTGCTTATCAACAGACTGTCAATAATCTGCAACTGCCCCAAACAGACCCTAAATATAATCAAATATTTTTACGAAATGTTTTACCAATTAATTCAGACATACAAGTCACAATAATGCTACAAGTTATTTATGAAGAGCTTGATCGTAGAAGATAACTCTCATGTAAGTAGCAAAATCGAAGAAGAATTTCTAAAATGGTTCAAATTACACGTACACTGAAGAGCTTTTAAATTCATCGATATGTTGTGTAATTGTAATATACAATGTTAAACTACTTATGCTATGAAACTTTCACTAGGTCCATGAAACAAACAACAGAATCACGAACTAAGACTTATTAAATCTTACTTGGAGGCCTAATCGTAGCGTGAAGACATGACAAAATTTGAAGTTAGAGGTTACAAATTTCACACGAGCTCCTGGTGTGGAGGAAAACAAACATATAATTGTGGTTTTTGTGTTAGAGGAAACACACAGATAACAATATCATCTATTACAACATACTAAATGAAGTAGTTCAGTTCCAATATTCGGGCTATGTTGACATAATTTCTACATGTTCAACTGTGAGTGCTTTAACCCCGTTCCTAATCAAGGAACTTGGACACTCGACCTGTATGATATTACCGAAGTTATGATGAACAAAAGATATGCAAAGTATGACCAATGTATTATGGCAAGTCAAGCTAGTCAAGTTTATTATATTTAATAACTTGGATGAGCAATGAATAAACTTGAGTGAGTTGTTTTATTAAAGAATAGGCCACGAAAAATTAAGATGCAAAATATTATCGAACTTATTCACCAAGAGTTAATTATGTCTAATTTTTGTATTCAGCTTAGCTCAATCAATGAGGAGTTACTAGAGGATACCACAGAGATTCATGAAGAAATCCCTCTAGATATGAATGAAAATGATGATGAGATTAATGAAGAAATTTTTAAGTTCTTCAATATCTGAATCATCGAATGAAACAGATTAGAAAAATGGCATGCATACTTAGATGATTAGTTTATGCACCTTTTTGCTTTTATTTTCGCTTCTTACACTAGTTGTTTTGCTTAATTTTCCTGATTTTATGTGTAGACACGACATGTTTCAGTTTTCTGCTTTTACTTTTCTGTCTTATATTACATACTAATCATGCTTACTAAATCTATTTTTTTTTTCTATTGCAGATGGCAGGTTCCCAGCCTCCAGAGAGACCTTGCCCTCTGGGGACTTCGACGAGCACGTATCGGAGGCTAAGGAAGGTCGTCATTACCGCTGACAGGTACGACACTCCTACAGCAACTCCGGTGGCCCCTTCTGTTGCCCCTCCTCCAGCATCAAGTCCCTCACTAGCACCACCTCCCACTCCACCTTATTTCCGCCCATCATCCTCATTCGATGAGCCAAGCCCCTCGATACCATCACCTGAGATGGTTGACACCGCCGACAAAGTCTATATTAAGCCAGGTGGTGACTCTTAAGTTACTTTGTTTTTTAGTAATTTCAATTTTTCATTCAATTTTATAATATACCTAATTGATCATTTGTAGGTTCTACCCCTCTAGGTCGCCCATGATGTGGATCACGAAGATCATTCAGAGCAGATAAGATCAACCATATCTCTCATAGAAACAGATCCTGATTGCCACTCAGAATATGTATTTTAGGGAATTTGAGATGTGATATTTAAAATTGAAATAAAAAGTTCATTTTTATATTTTTTTATATGCTAATCAAGCTTGCATATTTTCTAATTTGCATAAATCATTTCACTAGTTGTCGGAACATCACTTGCAAATTTGGCAGTAATGTGTCATGTCAGGCATAGGCTCGGGGATATGTTCACGACGGCGCGTAAGAAGGGGCAGAGGCCTTTATGGGTTGAGGAGAAAGTTTGGGTTGAGTTAAACCGAGCAATGTCCTCTCCGAAATACCAGAAGAAGACAGACAAATTAGCATAACCGGACGACGGAGGAAGCCAGAGGGGCGACACTCACACGGAGCACTATTGGAGGTTGGTAAGATTATGCCAAAATTTAAAAGCTTACAAAGTTATATAATTATGTGACTGTTGACCTCAATTTTCGTGAGGTCTAGTT
>NW_018164869.1:1161852-1164059 GCF_001263595.1 Phalaenopsis equestris | reverse complement strand
CAGTTCCAGCATATGATCAGTTGTATCACATGATTGGGAAGAAGATTCAATGAAGTTTGTTTTGAATTGCGACATATTTGTTGAGTTGCCTTTCTGTGCGTACGGTGAAAAGCCGCGTGACTACACGGTGGTTCTAACTTATAACGAGCAAAGAACAACATGAAGAAAATTTAATTATATAAGTTAAATCCAGAACTAAAGTATATTATGATAATAAAATCTATAATAATAAAAAAGAGTGATAACTAAACCTTTCACGTTTCCCTCACGTCTCACATCTTCACTTCACAAAATCTTTCACGCTTTCCTCACATTCCACATTTTCTCCACTAAATCTTTCACTTTTCCTTCCCATTCCGCATCTTCACTTCACTAAATTTTTCACGTTTTCTTCCCATTCCACGTCGTCACTTCACTACATCTTCCACGTTTCACTCATATTCTGCGTTCCACGTCCCACGCCTTCGCTTCACAAAATCTTTCACGTTTCACTCACATTTTGCATTCTCCACGTACGTTCCGCGTCCTTCTCACGTCACAAAGCCCTCCGCGATTCTCGCATCCATTACTCACCTTTCCCTCCGGGACCGTAGGCCTGTGCCTTACTCCCACCAATATTCTCCGAGGATCGGTGTGAGGCCCCCTTCAATGGATGTTAAGGCTTCCGATTCCTTCACTTATTCTCCACAAATTCACATATATGAATCTGTGTATTTTCCCGTCATTGTTTAGGTTGGATGTGAGTCCCAGTGCTTTCCTTCCTAACGTGACAAAGATATTTTCCCCGCTACCGCTTGAGTTGGATGTGAGTCCCAGAGCTTTCCTCCTCAATGTAGCAGATATTTCCCGTCACCGCTTGGGTTGGATGTGAGTCCCTGTGCTTTCCTTCCTAATGTGACAAAGATATTTCCCTGCTACCGCTTGGGTTGGATGTGAGTCCCAGAGCTTTCCTCCTCAATGTAGCAGATATTTCCCGTCACCGCTTAGGTTGGATGTGAGTCCCTGTGCTTTCCTTCCTAATGTGACAAAGATATTTCCCCGCTACCGCTTGAGTTGGATGTGAGTCCCAGAGCTTTCCTCCTCAATGTAGCAGATATTTCCCGTCACCGCTTAGGTTGGATGTGAGTCCCTGTGCTTTCCTTCCTAATGTGACAAAGATATTTCCCCGCTACCACTTGGGTTGGATGTGAGTCCCCGAGCTTTCCTCCCCAATGTAGCAGATATTTGCCCGTCACCGCTTAGGTTGGATGTGAGTCCCTGTGCTTTCCTTCCTAATGTGACAAAGATATTTTCCCGCTACCGCTTGAGTTGGATGTGAGTCCCTGAGCTTTCCTCCTCAATGTAGCAGATATTTTCCCGTCACCACTTAGGTTGGATGTGAGTCCCAGTGCTTTCCTTCCTAACGTGACAAAGATATCTCCCCGTCACCACTTAGGTTGGATGTGAGTCCCTGTGCTTTCCTTCCTAATGTGACAAAGATATTTTCCCGCTACCGCTTGAGTTGGATGTGAGTCCCTGAGCTTTCCTTCTCAATGTAGCAGATATTTTCCCGTCACCGCTTGGGTTGGATGTGAGTCCCTGTGCTTTCCTTCCTAATGTGACAAAGATATTTTCACGCTACCGCTTGAGCTGGATGTGAGTCCTTGTGCTTTCCTCCTCAATGTAGCAGATATTTGCCCGTCACCGCTTGGGTTGGATGTGAGTCCCTGTGCTTTCCTTCCTAATGTGACAAAGATATTTTCCCGCTACCGCTTGAGTTGGATGTGAGTCCCAGAGCTTTCCTCCTCAATGTAGCAGATATTTGCCCGTCACCGCTTGGGTTGGATGTGAGTCCCTGTGCTTTCCTTCCTAATGTGACAAAGATATTTTCCCGCTACCGCTTGAGTTGGATGTGAGTCCCAGAGCTTTCCTCCTCAATGTAGCAGATATTAGCCCGTCACCGCTTAGGTTGGATGTGAGTCCCTGTGCTTTCCTTCCTAACGTGACAAAGACATTTAAGCGCCTCCGCCCTACTCCCCTTTTCAGCACTAAATCCTTGCCCAACTCCGAAATCTACACTCGAGGCTCGATAGCCTCGAATCCATCTTCTTATCCCCATCGGATATGCTTTTATCACTCACTTTTACGCTTTGTTCTAGGTACGTTAGCCTAGACTTTCGTGTTGGTTTCGTTGATCTTTTCGGTCAACACCAATACGCGCGGTGTGC
>NW_018164869.1:1115529-1160173 GCF_001263595.1 Phalaenopsis equestris | reverse complement strand
AAGACATTATTCCCTGATTTTTATCGAGAGTTTTCTTAGGTGACTTCGGTCATTTAAGATGTAATTAACTATAGGGGTTTGCCCTTATAGGGAGCTTTTCCGAACCCAGCTTAAAATAAACCCTATTTAATTCTTTGTATTAAATAGGGGAACTTGTCGAAATAAAATGGTTTCGCAGACCCAAACGGATGTCATATCTTTCTTAGTTTATTTGATTGAGCCTCACCCTCAAGTCTTGTGTTTATCCCTCGGGATAGATACAGGATTTGAGGTAGAGCGCTCTTTCATTTAAACTGTGAAAAATATGAGGTCAGTTTGATTCCATATTTTTCTAAAATTATATATATATATGTAAATTAAAAAAAAAGTCCTTCCGAAGCGGGCGACGGGATTTCGATTCCGGCGGCCGACAGCTTCTTACGGGCGACCCCCAAACGCAACTTCCCCCTTTTAAACGCCGACAGTGACTCATATATTTATCGGATCATATATACAGGCCAAGGAGCTTGATAGAAAGTCCTCCATCGCGGAATTGCACGTCCTTACAAATCGGTGTGCGGTCACATGACAGTAGATATCCGACAACTCTCGCCGTATCAATGTAAGTTTAAAAAAAATTTAATTTGACTAATATGTCAATTAACGTTTAGCAAAATAATATTTGAATTTTGTTATGCAGGAGGAGTACGAGCAGCTCCGGAAAAGACAAAGAGAGATGGTCAGCCAGACCTCACCGTCTGTCAACAGTGTTAGCCAGTTTACCACTGCGCGGTTTAATTTTGAGTTGCAGACGCAAGCGGTGGGGAAGAAGGGGAGAGTGTACGGCCTCTGAACAAAGAGGATGGCGTTTAAGGTCGAGCATTCCCGAGCAGCTATTGATGACCCTAACTCATTACATGCTCAACATGAGGAGCTCGTCAGGTGTGTAACGATGATGAATGAAAAGCTCCGACAGGTGCGTGAAGACTATCAGCTCGTTGTAGATAGACTAGCATGTCTAACGAAGTGTTTTGATCTCTATAGCAAACGGCACATGCGTTCGGTCGAGAAGTAGGATGATGATGAGGATGAAGCCTAGGTTTTTTCTGTGTTTGATGATGGTTCCCCGACATAGGGGAGCTGATGAGTTGTGATGATAGATAAATATCATATTATGTTGATTGTGTTTAATATATATAAGTATGTGAAAATTTAATCGTTTTCTTGTATTTTTTTATGTTTCTTACAAGTTAGCGTCAGAAAATTTCGATGCTAAAAGCTCCGATCAGCCAACAATACAAGTCGTCGCTAAAATGACACGATAGTGACACGTTTGATATGGTCGACGCTAATTAGCATCGGTCATGTTCAACGCTAATCAGCGTCATACTTTTTTAATGTTATTGCATCGTTACGTCAGCTTTGTTTGCATGTTTAACAGTTTTTTTTAGCGACGGCTATTTTCGATGTTAATGCCGATGCAAATTAAAATCCGACGCTAATGTCAACGCAAAATAAATTAGCGCACCTATTTTAACGTCAGAAAAAAACCGATACTATTCTGACGCTAATGGGGCTTTTTCCCGCAGTGCACTACCTAGTTGTTGTTTCCCAACTGTTTTCACTTTATTCTTATTTGAAGTCGCCCAGGATAGCAAACCGCCACCGTCGTGTCGCTACTTCCTTACAATCCACACCCTCTTTCCTACCTTGCCACCACCTCTCTAAGGCCCTTAACAACTAGCAACACCACCCAAGATCTACCCTAGCCATGTGTCGTGCTGTTATTTCCTATTTTCGTGTGTTGGTTGCAGTCGTCTATTAGCTTTTTCAATAAAAATGTGTTGATATTGTTGTTTAGGTTAACTCAGATATTATTTAGTAGTCATATACTAGAGTTGCCAAAGTCATCTCCAAAATTTTTCTTTCCCGCCAAATGTCAACCCTATACACCCTCCTCCACCTATACCCAAAACAAAACCCTAATCACGCCATCGAGGAGTAATGGTTGGAGACCTGATCAAGGGGTGATGTGGCTTATGAGAAATCCACAAAGAGATGTTCAAAAACTTTTTAGGGAAATCCTCCAATTGCAACAGAGGCTTGCCGCCTTTGAGAGGAGACAATTTGGAAGGGTCAATTGTAGCCACAATGGTGATTAATCATATCAGATACCCCAATAAGATTAACAGTAGTTGTTCATGAAGGGAGTGAGTTCAAGGTAATAGACATTCATACAAAGTATGAGGTTGTGGAGCCTCAAATTACCTTTTTGCAGGCGTTGAGGGATCATCAACAGGACTGACATTGGAGGTCCAAAATGGTCATGAATTTGAGTCGATACCAGACACAGGGCAACCTTATATAAAAGTATTTCAAAATTTTCAAATATATATAGCATACCTTCTGAATTGCCCCTACTGAGGGAGGTCCAACATGTCAGAGATGAGAAGCTCATGAGCTACTTCTGGAAGATTATAGAGTTATTTGAATATTAAATTTAGTTCAACAGTGTACCTACTGACAGAGTGACAGATGGCCAATCAAGAGGGATGAACCGTGGAGTTGGAATTCACCTTAAGAGCATTGATGGAAAAGACATCCTACAATGAGATCCAGGTCCTCTTAGAGAAGAAGAAAAGGCCTCTCTCGAGTGGTTGTTATTGAGAATTGTCTAGCTTGTCAGAGATTTTAGTCCCGAGTTTGTTCCTAAAGATGAATTTATTTGATGGATATGCCTTGTCAAGTACAAATTGAAGAGTCAAATTACAGGTTTAATGGCTCGGAAGTTACTTTATGAAAATTCAAATCGATACACAGCTCCTCCTCATGTTGTGTCAAAAGTGGATGGATACTTATTATATCAGGATATACCTTGGAATAACAATGCTATCTTCAATTGGGTCAACATCATTGCTTGCTATGAAGAGACAGAAGCTTCGACGAATGAGATTGAAGCTCCCCAACCCCGGGAGGCTGAGGCGAGCATCCCTCCCGCACTGCAGGGCATCCAAAGGCAGAGGCGGGACCGCTTGGCACACGGAATTTTATTGTGACTTGCAACGACATCCGTTTTCATGCATGGACCGAACAAGTCCAAGTTTTTTAATGCACTGTCCTCTTGGGTCATTCCTAGTTACCATATTATTATATAATTGTTTGTTGATGTTTTAAGTTTAGTTTTTTTGTGAGTTTGTTGAGGATAGTCTTTGAAGTCTCTATTTGCCCTTTCAAGGATTGTATCCAAGAGTCAAGTGGTGCTCCAACTGTATCGCGCTCCCAATGCACTGATTTATCCTTGCCCCAACCACTCCACATCTTTTCCCTGCCGCCGTCCTTTGTCCTTGTTGCAGCCATCAGACAATCTCCTATAGTTGTTTTTCTGAAGTTCCCCTTTGTTGCCTCCTTCCAGAACTTGCCTCCCTCTCCGCCGCAACCATTCCAACCACCCATCTCCGCTACCAACCTGCAGTCCAGCCCTCATCCTTGTCATTTTAGGCAACCCACAACTTTTCCCGCAATCCTTACCCCCCTCCTACACTACCTACATTCTACCCTTTGTTGTCTTACTGTTTCCCAACTGTTTCCACCTTATTCCTTTTTGCTGCCACCCAGAATAGTAAACCGCCACCATCTTGTCGTTGTTCCTTGCGGTACACCTCCTTCCCTACCTTGCCGCCACCTCTCCAAGCTCCCTAACGGCCACCACCACCACCTAAGATCCACCCTCCACTACCTATCTATTGGTCCCTCCATTGTCTTGTTGTTTCCCAACTGTTTCCACCTCATTTCAATTTGTTGCCACCCAGGACGGTAAACCACCACAGTCGTGTCGTTGTACCTTGCAGTCCACCCCCTTCCCTACCTTGTTGCCACCTCTCCAAGCCCCCTAATGGCCACCACCACCACCTGAGATCCACCCTACTCATGTATCATTTGTCATGTTATTGTGATTTCCTATTTTTGTGTGTTGGTTGTAACCGCCTATTGACTTCTTTAGCAATAATATTTTTTTTCCTATTGTGTTTGATTTAGCTCCGGTATCAAAACCATAACTTAGAATTTTCCAAATGTCATGTCTCAAACTACTACTAATTATATGTTGGAAAGATGGAAAACAAATTCCTAATCAAATAACTTCATTATTACAAATAAGACAATCAGGTGGCTAGTATTACTCACGTTTCAAGGAAATAATAGCCTGAAGCCGCACATCTTCATGAAAATAAGTTGAATGCCTTCCTAAAATCTTCATTGAATCCTCCACATAGCTTGTTATTATTAAAGAAACAGTATAAACACATGTAGTAGTAAAATGTAAAATTATTAAACAAACAGTATAAACACGTGGTAGCATAAATATATCAAGCCAAAATTAATGGATACGGTGCATAAGATGTCTTTGTATAGAGAGCAAACATCCCAATTGCCTGGGTTGCCGCAGCTTTCTCGTCTAGTACCCCAGTTCTCACACTAATATTACGAACTCTTGGCTCATCATAAGTATCATCATCAGAAGATACACCCCCAAATCCATTATCAATGCTGTCAGAATCATCAATGTCCACAGCAGAGCCATCATCAAGATTGCATGAAGAAAATGCCAGAGGAACAACATGGAGAAGATACTGAAATAAAATTTTCATGTAAGTAAAATTCATAACTACCGGAAGGATAAACATAAACATCTTCTCAGCTGAAACTAATAGTAAAATACCTGTGAGAAACCATCACCTAATATTTCCGCAATATTGCTAAAGAAACCATGAGTGTATTCTCGAAGTTCACTGTAATCTAATGCAAATCCCTGCACGAAATAGTGGATTGGGATAATCAAGATTGGAGTGCACATCTACCTTTATAAAGCCAAGATAGAAAAATTGAATTATAACGTTGAACGCAAAACTCACAGAAAGTGCTGCCTCAATATATGGGGGTAATATTGGTTCCATCCTCTCCCGTCCAACAGATAAAGCAACAATTCCAACTAGTTCAGTTGCACGAGCTCTTGAACGCAAATCCTCATCATTTGTCAGAACCAAAAAACTTTTCATCAGCTCGAGAACCTTCTCTGCATATGGTATAAAAGCTTTCTCTGCGGCAACAGCTACCGAGCCAATTGCAGACTGCAGTTGATATAATTTTTTTTAGAAAGGTTTCAAATCTCAGCTGTTCAGGAATGTGTTCTGAGTGGTTTTTCAGGCACTTTTGTTTAGCTCAAGTTACAAGGATAAAAAGGCGCCCAAGTTATTTTTTTTCCCACTTATCTCTCTGTTTTGCCTGTGTAGTTGTGATAGTGTGTGCTTGAGTGTGAGGAAGCAGTTTGGGATGGATTTAATGTGATATATTAGAAGCAGCACACAGGTTACGATGGACAATAAGAGGAAAAAATAATTACCATGCATGTTTCTTGCAGATTTCGCTGATTACACTGCACAGAAGCAACTAACTTCTCCATAAGGGAATCAAGATAAGGAAGTATTTCTTCACCCATGTCTTCACAAAATGCAGCCAGCGCATAGTATGATTTTTCCTGAAAATATTAAACCAATTAAAATCAAATAAATTAGCAAAATATAAAATAAAATAGAGCCATCATGTGTTTAACCTTTACTTCTTCTGAAGCATCTTCAATTGCATTTAGGATACAAGGAAGCACAGTCGAATAGTGAGATAAAATCTCGGGCTGCAAATGCTCCGCAAATTGACCCAAAGCGAATGATGCAGCACCTCTGACCATTTGTTCATTATCTTTTAATGCTGCTAAAACTATATGCAAAGCATTCTCCAACCTTTCTTTCAGAAAATCAAAACACCCTTCAGAGATAACTCCCAAAGCTGTTACGGAAGCCTCCCTAAATTTTGGATTTGCATGACCATAGCTCAAGGAAGCAAACTCAAACACGACTGGAAAAACGTGCTTTGGCAGATTAATTGACATTGTATCAATAACTTCAGCAGCAGCTCTATCAGATGCCAGATCAGAATCTTCATCGCCATAAACAGTTTCCGTGAGCAAAGGGCACATCACTTGAAGGATTGGTACAACAAGCTTATGCTTTCTCAGAAAAGAAGCCTTGTACTTTGCAAGCCATGAAATTATTTGAATTGCCTGAAATTATCAAGAAGATGAAACTGAAAACCAAATACATCCAAATAAAGGTTGAAAAGCCAAGAAATAAATGTATGATGAAGCAGACACACATATCACAGGTAATACAAACCTGATGTCTTATGTTTAGTTCCAAGTGTTTGCTGGAACAAACTTCGAGTGAAAATTGCACAATAGAACGAACAGAATCACCAAGAAGTGGTGCAGGAGACTCGATAAGTTCATCAAATATTTCAAAAGCAACAGAAGCAATATCCTCGTCCCCATTGGCAAGGCACTGCCGTGAAACATTTAATATACTAGGAACGAATTCTCGAAAGAGTTTCACCTGCAATTGCATAATATGAATCATATCCATCTTCACATTGCTAATCAATGGACAAAAATAGTTTTGAGATTCAAAAATACCCTAGTACCATAAATTAAATCCATGGCTCCATATGTTGCATGAAAATTTACAAATGTAAATCTAACATGTGTCAAAAATTGCAGTGGGAAACTTAATGAACTGTTTATACATGAAGTTGTTGACTAGATTTTCGAAATTATTTTTTACTTTAATGTACAAAAATTATGCATGGAATGTTTATTTGCCTTACATGTGTCATAAATCAAATGCAAATTTGGCCGTTAGCCATACATGAATTCCAGAAGGTATAATAAAAAAGGGCATGTAGACAAGGGTCAAGATAGAAAGAACATAATACCAAAAAAAACAAAGGTCTTCCCATCCTTTGAAAGACTAGTGGGTGTCTGGATTTTTCCAATATTAGCATTGTCCAAACAAACAGACTATTTGAATGATTCAAATAAAATTACTCCAAATCATACTAAGGTAAACATGATAAACAAAATATTTCAGATGTTAGGTTAGTGGATATTTGGAAGTCACAACAAGTACCCATAAGTCTAGCTTATTTTAGGGGAAGAGGTGGAGGACGTCTTAAGTTTGAGTCTTGTAATACAGATCCAACATGTGATCAGAAAACAAGACATCAAACACACAAAAATTATTGACCATCTTCAATGAAACCCAGGAAAAAAATAATATAAATCACTTCAGCCAAAAAAAAAAAGAAAAGAACTATGGACGACATTAAGTTATTAATCTAAAACAGTTATTGACCGTCTTCAATGACAACCAGGATTGAAAAATAATATAAATCAATTCAGCCAAAAAAAAAAAAACTATGGACTCCAAGTCACAAACAACTGACATTTCAAGCAAATAAAGGAAATAAAAATTATAGTGAATTAAATTAAACACTATTTCATTTTCAACCACAAATAAAAAATAAGAAATTAATCCTCATGCATGTCCATAGGACTGTGCATTATCTGGTCTATTTTTATAAATAAACCATTGATGCCGATTCTCAAAAAAATAATACCAAATAATCATATTATTAAAAAAAAATCCTTCAACTTCAATTAATTTCAACAAAATTCGGTTGGTTTTTAACATTTTGTCTTATTTAACACCCAAAAATAAAAATCCTATGTCTATATTAGAGGAAAAAAGGCATGGCACAATCTAGACATGTGCATATGCCAAAAAAAAAAAAAAACATTTATATAAGCTACAAATAATTAAAATGCAAACTAACCAAAACTTATAAAAATAAATTGCTCTTATAAAGACTTAACTCTTGTCAACAATTGAGAGCCCCGGAGATGAAACAGAAGGGTGAGGTGAGAGGTGAAAAGATATGAAATTGAGATTTGATGTAGAAAAAACCTCGAAGCGCCGCCTATAAATATTTCCTCTTTATATTATCTTTGATACTGATCATTAACAGTGAGAAAAATATCAAAAATAGCTTCAATAATAAGCCTTTTTTTTCCCTTTTTTTATCATTAATATATATATATATATATAGATATATATCAGAATGATTGGATGTGAAGCCACTTCAATGATTGATGATTTCAAATATAAAATCCAATTGGTTGCATTAAAAATATTTCATATCATCCAATAAAAACCTTTAAATTTTATATTTCATCATCAACCAATAATACTGCCCCAAAAATATTTGAACAATCCCTATATAAAAGAAATGACTAAAAAGCTTGCTTTGTTAATTTCTCTAATAGATATTTATAAAAAAATTATTTAGAAAATATTTGAAAGATGCTAATTACAAAAATTGAAACATTATAACTATTCAAAACTTTTTATCTTAGCTAGTGGGAGGGAATATTTGATGGCACTACTCTTTTCAAGCTTAGCCCAATTTGCGGTACTTATCTTTTCATATTAAGCAAAAAAATCTATAGCAAGGGTTTTCCTTTATTTATCACATGAATCTGTAGCTCCTTTTATTTATTATTTAATAATCATAATACTTTAATCACTCTCTCAAAGTGGATGATAGAAATCTATCATTCCGGGTTTGCTTAAGATATTTTAAAATGAAAATTTCCGAAGTCCTTTGATTATATGAAACTTAGTTAACTTATTGAAATATATAGTTTAAACTAACCCACTTTCTAATTTATCTTTTATGTAATACATATCCAACTCCGCATACACTGAATCGTGAAAAATGTATATGATAAATTTATTATCACAATAAGTCTCATATAGATCATTTCCATTTTATTTTTTAATTTTTCAATATACTTCTTATCCATAGGAATTCACAAATATCTTGACCAATTGTTTTAATTCAAATGCATCGCTCGACCTTGAGACATATTTGCTTGCTTCTCTGCATTGCCAAATTCTCCTAAAGTGCAATATCCTGGAATCTAGAGAATCTTGATGTTGTAGGTACTAATTTGATTGGTTTTCCCTTGGAGCAGAGGTAGAAAAGTTATATGGGTAGTGTAAAAGGAAAAATATTATTCAGGATTTGGATATATTAGAAGAAATCACTGAGCTTTAAAAGGGTAAAGTTTTTCTAGGAGAAAATTGATGAGGAATTCTAGATCAAAAGTTAATAATATTAGGAAACTAATGGTAGCATTTTAATGAATATTGGATCAGTGGTTAAGTTGTAAATTTTTTATTTGGTTGCTCAAACCAAGTCTTTCTATATTAAGTTTTTAGCTAGGACATATTACAAATCATTTCATAAACCTGATCTGATCTTTACATTCCTGCGACTATATCTTGTCAAACCGCTCATCATTCCACAAAAAACTTCATAACCAATTCTTAGATGTAAAGACTAAAGAATAATAGTCTTTCCCAGCGCTTAATCTCATCAAAAGGCCACCCACTACCATCACCTCCTTGCTTAGAAACCCTGCTGAGCTCCAAACTATAACATTGTTCTCAGTGCAAACCATCCTAAATATTTTTTCTGGTGTTATGTCATTGAAAAGTGTTTTTTTCTCATAATGTTCAATAGTTGCAAGTTATCCTTGTTAATTTGGTGAAAAACTCGCTAAAACTCACATTTAGAATACATTCAGCTTAATGATTTGTGCATTCATATTGCTAAATACTAAATACTTAAAACCAGATTTTTTCAGTGTCGTGAAATTTTCCATTTTCCCACCATTGTATTCTCTAATAAGAAAAAACAAACACCACACAATAATTAATCTAAGAAGAGCTATCCAATTCAATATGAAAGACCCTAAATTCTAAAATTTCTAATATATGATTTTATCACTTTTCTTGAAACAATTATTTATGATCATGTTTATTTTCATGTCCGCCCACAAAAAAAAAAAAACAATAACTTCAGTTTAAGTTTCTTATGAGTGCAACTCTAAAACAGGAAAAATAAATGCCATGGAATTTTGTTCAAAATCAATAAAAATTTTTAGGTACACATTATTATCAAAAACCTGAAAAGCTAAAATCAATCAAAAAGCTTTTAAAAAATCAGCGTGATCACATGGTTAGCCTTCAAAAATTAAATGAAGTTATCAGTCTATGTTCCAGTAAAATCGAAAAAGCTGTCGAAATCTACAAGCTGGATATACTATATAAGCATTGACCTAGTCATACTGGATATAGAATCTGACCTATCGGTAGAGCCCAGCCGGTGCACAGCAAACACAAACTTTGTAAGTCAGCATATAGTTAAGGTTCACAAATATAAAGAACAAATAAAGAAAATTGTATTGACCTTTGCATCTTAAACCCACATATAAATATAATGGCTAGTTTTGCCTCATTGGCAATGATTGTAAGCCTCCCTACTTAAAATACTACTAGCTTATCTTACAAAAAGACCTTAAGAGGATTAGTTAGCATTCCCAATCCAGACAAAAAAATCAAGCATCTTGACCTCCTATTGTTAAAGTTGTAAGCACCTATAGTAGGCATCTTCCCAATATGTGGAAAAAATAATCCTACGAAACCTATAAATTGCATTAATTTATGAAGAGAAATACCTCTCAAACACTGTAAGAACCTATGTGAATAGCCTTCTCTCTCATGATGTTGTAAAGTTGTAATTCTCTTACATAAAATAATTGGGCTTTATGACCTTGTGATTCTATAAGTCCTGACATTAGGCATTTATTTCAGTATACCCTCTTATGGTTGTAGAATTGTAAGGCAGCATTCTAAAATCAATTATATGAAACACCACATTCAAACCACAAAATGTTCATCACATATGGCATTTCTTGGTGATTAGTTCAATCAGCCTCTGAACTTTCTTTGTGCTAGGGAATCGCAATTCTCTTAGAATTTCAAGTTCTCAGCCAACATTAGCGTGAATTGCATGATTGAATTTGAAAATTGCAGTAATTTGCATTTTCTTTGAACTACTTTGTATTCCTTGGAAGCAAAGCATTGAATTTGAGGAACGCTGATCATTGAACAAAATCAAATGTATTCACAGGACCTTTTCAATATTTAATTGATCATAATAGGTTGCTCGTGTGAGAAACCTCAATCCCTAGAAACAAAATAAACTCTACTCGGTCTTCTTGTACACCTTGGGAAAAAAAATATGAAATAAATAACATGTCTTCCATTGATTATCATGGGTCTGTAGAATATGTTGACCAATAATGACTAGCTTTTTATTGCAATCTAATTGAGTTTTTTAAAAAACTACAAGCTCAAAAAAGTGCTGATCCCAATATATTTGATAATATGCTTATATGGCATGCTCAACTAAGTGTCCGTCATTTTATCCTTATCCAACAAATTTTCAAAAACGGATTACAGTAGACTGTTCATTTTCAAAGACTCTCATCAGCAAAATACAAAACAATCTGATGTTTTACATCTCTCCAATACACCATGATCAATCAAATCCACCAGAGATAAAACCTAAGGCTGACTTTTGATATTTGGGCTAAACAAAATCATTAGCACTAAATAGTCTTGCGTGAACGCTGTCAAAAATCAAGTAGATCGCAAAAATACTTCAAAAACGAATCAAATTTCCAGGTAAAACAGTGCATAAAGAGTTAAAATAAAACTAACATGGACCAGAAGAATAAAAAACTTACAAAGCTAACCTACCACATCAGCACCTTCATTGATGAATTCTATCAATGAACCAACAGCCCTGAGAAGTGCAGGCAACAGTAAGATAGACAATTTAGTAATTTCGAAGTAAATGAAATGGGAATGAGTGTCTATATGAGTTTAGAAGAAAGGATAACGAAAAGAATAAAATGGAGGAAAGATACGAACGCACTTTAGAGCAGCAATTCTTACACGACCACTTCGTTCATCTTGCAAGCATTTCAGTAGTATAGGCTGCAAGTCTACCAGATGAGCATGAAATGTAGAGCCAATAGTTTCTGTGAGTGAGCTAAATAGAATTAACGCCACCTAAGCAAAAGTAAAGAAAAGTCATCATAAGACGGGAGGTCAATTTCATAAACGCTTTCAAATATGATAATAAGTACCATGGAAGAAAGAATCATACAGAAGTAAACAAAAACAGATTCCTTCATTCTTAAAAGAAAAGGATTCCTTCATTCTTCAAAAAAAAATGAGAGAGAGATTCTTTCATTCTTGTTAGGAGATAAATGATGACTAGTTCGCCAAAGTAGCTCAAGTGAATTACCAAAAAATTATAACCTTAAAAGTTAAGAGTTGGATTACTTCAAGGAAGCACCAAGGTTTGTTTGTTATCAAGAATTTGGTGAGTAAAATCATTCCTTTAGGTTCAAATTTTGAAGTAATTTGAAATTCCCAGCTTCAAAGCAAATACAAACTAGAAGTTGGTCTGAAAAGTCCAATACAAAACTGACAAAACTCTCCTTTCAAATAATTATTCACTTAGATCATAGGATTTGGATATTATAGCATATCATGAAACTTTTTATCCTATCCATGTAAACGGTGGCAAAACTCCATGAAGAAATAGTTGAACTTCTAAGGAATAAAATAGCAATAACAACTTCACTATTCAATTAGCTCTGTTGTCATGATGGATATCTGGGATTACTCGAACATATGTAAACCAAAACAAAAACCCTATAATCCTCCACTTTTGTTTTCAAAATCATCACCTAACCTTTAAAAAGAAAAATCATCATCTAACCTCTTCTTTCACAAACCATAATCAATTGTCATCTACCTAATAGCAACTATTAACTGATGCTGCCTAGTCATAGGACATCAAAGGCTAAAAGATTATCAAAATGAGTAGCTTTGCAAAGGCCACAACAACCCACCGTTTCCACTATTGTAGTTGCCGCTTCTTCCCTTGGCTATTCTATGTCCCACAGGCTTTACTACAACTGTTCCATAGCCTTGGCCACCCAAATTCAACCTCACCACCAGTGGGTGGTTCTTCAACAACCAACCAATTCCTTGAGAAGCACAGCATGAGCCAGCACTACCAGCATCTCTCCCTCATTCTCTATCTTCATGCACAAAACCAATCCTAACCTCAATTACAGTTCTATCCCTTTGTTAGACAAATGGAACCTGCCACAATGCAACAACCAATTCAATGATGAAGAGCAACTTATGACGAAACCCAAAGGCCCAACAAAAAAGAGCCACTACCTCCACACCTCCCTGGCCTTCCCTTGCCACGCATGCAGCCCCAATCAATTCATGAACAAGCGATCCAACTGCTTCACTAGTCTAAGATGCTGGTCAAGTTGTGTTAGCTGTGATTCTTTTTCTTTTCTTTTTTTAATACAGAGGTGCCCTTCAAAATTTCAGCAACTTGCTAAACTCAGTCATAGCATTTACATCATGTTGCAAAAAGCTATTAGCATAGCTTAATCAGACCTCTTTTAGAAAAGCAATGTCTGTCCCTCATCCTCGAAACTGTATGTTTGAAATAGCTTCCAGCAAGGTGGTAAAACCTGAGTTTGTTTATAATAAAATGATAAATATTCCAAGCAGTCAAATTTCAGAATTTTTGTCACCATTGTCTCTCCTTTACTTTTCTTCACAAGTATTAATAAAAACAATAAGTAGCACTTTTCTAAAAGTTTAGTCCTACAACCAACATTCAGCAGTAAGCCAAAAAAATTTAGTTGAAAAAAATGCATATCAAAAACGTAGAATTAAGAGTTAACACAATTTTGCACAAAGAAAATCAATCATGAAATAAAAAATATAACAATCATATTTATACAACTAATACATTTTCAGCATTGCAAGATAGTCTCTGCCGCATGATTTGTAGGCATTCAAAATTCGAGCCTGTATTCTGGGACATTTAATATAGCAGGCAAACCTTTTTCATAAGGAGTTAAGGGTAGTCACGTTCGCTAAAATCAAAAGAAAAATGTGAAATAACCAAGAATTTTATCACCACAATTTTGAATCCAATCATGGATTCAAGTATAACATTAAAATTATGGTTAAAAAGTATGATAGTTTCCTATATCCTTTAAACTTATCACAAAAATAATCCTTCAAGTTACAAGTACTCACTTCTCTATGGTCTTCTTGGGAACTCTGACTGCATTGGAACAGAAAAGGCAACAAATCAGGCCACTCGCCAGCAGGGACAGCATACTTGGCGATGATGCTAACAACATTTGCACTAGCTCGTCTCACCAGTGAACTGCAAAAAAATCATATTATTCTACAAAGTCAATCTTTTTAACTAACAATAAACAACAGTTAAGGCAGATGCCAATTTAAGAATCCAAAAAGTCCTCAAACAGAAGGTCTACACTTATTGTCATTAATTTTTACTGGGATTGTAGAAATCCTTATCAGTTCAAGCACAATTTTTAACATGAAGCACACATCAGGAAACATAAAAAAGACCCAAAATTGATGCCCATGTAACTTGGTTCAGCAAAACTAGCAGCCAAAAACAAGTTCAAAACAACATAAGATTCTCAAAAAAAAAAATAAAAAATAAAAAATAAAAAAGATCCAACACAGCATTCCTAGTCTGTGGACTCCAAGACTGCTTGAGTCAAACCTTGAACCAGCGTAAACAAAGTCTGACTAAGCAAAACAAAACTGACCTGCTCAATAATGTGCAACTAATTCATAAAGGTTCAGACCACTCCAAACAGCAGCATCACCGATGCTGAAATGTTTTGAAGAGAGGAGATCCATGAAACATCACCGCTTAATTTTGTCAGAATTGTTAGATTTACAGTGAACCTTCATGCACTTATTCCTATTAATCCATCCCACCAATATACTTCTGCTGTTGCCACTGATCATGTGGTTAGTGTGAATTCCAAATTCAAGAAATTGTTGGAGGTACATGCCACCAATGGCTTTATTTTGGGTCGGTCAACCCCAAAAAGGTTGCTGTATGGTCAAAGTTCAATATCTTCGAAGAATATCCACATAAGGACTAAAACAGCCCTCCAAAAAATTACAAATAGAAACTTCCTTTTTAAGTTACTAGACAAGGTTTCCCCTATAATTTAAGGATCTAGAAAAATATCCTTAATGTTGATGAAATATGTTTCACTCCAAACAATGGCTTGCTCATCACAATACCAATGTAGGGCACACCGCCACAAACTCCGATACTACTAATCAAATAACTCATCACACTCCTTGCAAATGACACTCTTCATATTCCAATCAAATGAAATCTTACCAAGAAAAAAAATATATATAAATTGTCACTCACGAATGCCTACCAAAAATGAATATATATTATCATGCTCCCAACAGAGGGAGCTCAGTTCTTAAAACACCCATCTTTTTCGTTGCTATGCAACATCAGAGACGTCATTCATGGACTATTGTCAACAACAATCATAGTGCTCATCCTGCTCCTTATCAACAAAAAAACTTACACTCCCATAAAGACATGTCTTGACCACAATAGCAAAATCAAATGTCTCCCATAAACACCTATTGTCGATGGTTGCATGTTCATCATGCTTTTTGTCAATAGACATCTCCCTCATCACAGTAATGAACAACCAACATACCTTTCAGTTTCACCATAGACATTTAAAGAAAAGATGTGTTCAGGAATGTAGCAAGAAATGAATTATAGTCTATTCCGCTGCCACCCACACCATCCAGGCCATCCAAGGAGCCCTATTTGTTTCTATTGTGATTATAGTTAATGCATAGGATCACTAACTTCGGTATAATCAGCATCACCCTTAAAGATACAGATAAACTTGTATTAAGGTTAGCGCACTTGTGGTAGCCCATCCTAGCATAAATTTACGGAAATAATAGATCTTTGCTACTGAGTCAAGGCATTGATACCGAAGTTAACCCAAACCCAAACCACGACTAAAAGACAAATATTATTGTTGAACTTCAAAGAAAGAACAAGATGACTTCTCAACAGAAACAATACAAGAACATAAAAATAGTAAGCAACAATGTCGTATGCAAAATAAGAAAAACAATATAAAAGACAAAAATGGCCCCCTCTAGAGGAGGGTGGCAGATACGGAAGGCGGAAAGAAAGCTGCTATAGGAATGGTCGGTAGCTAACAGCAGATGGCGGCGGTGCTGCAGGAAGGGCCTGGAAGGTTAGTGTGGCTGCTGGACAGCAGCAGGAAACGGAAGGACCAGCTATTGAAAGAATGCGGGACGGCTGGACAGCGGCAGGAAATCGGATGGTTAGACAACAGCGGGAAACAAAAGGACCGGGTGCCGAAAGAAAGCGGGATGGTTGGACAGCAACAGAAACAGAAGGGTTGGCTGCTGGAAGGCTGCTGGAAGGCAGCTGGATAGCTGGTCAGCAGCAAGAAATGGAAGAACCGGCTGCTAGAAGGCCACTAGATGGTTGGACAGCAACAGAACAGAAAGATGGCAGCAAAACTTAACCGGAATAAATGAAAGAAAATTATCCCCGTGGAATCGAGTTACAGTCGAAGCACCTCTCGAACCTTTGGAAAAGATTACCACCTCAGATGAGTTACAGCCAGAGCACCTCTCACCGTCTGGTACAACCCTCGGAAGGGAGAAATACCTCAAAGGCAGTATACTGAAATTAGAGACAATTCAAAAACTAACTTCAAAGCACTCAAAAATTACATATATAGTAGTTACAAATAGTTAGAATATGAATGAATTGGAATTGGAAAGAAGTAGAAATAGGAAAGGGGATAGAAAATGCAAAAAATAGAATAGTAAGGAATTGGAATTGTAAAGAAATAGAAATAGGAAAGGGGTCAGAAAAGGCAATCAATAGAATAGGAAGAAATTGAAATTGGAAAGAGGAAATAGGAAAGGGGATGGAGAAGGCAAGCAATAGAATAAGAAGAGAATCCTCTCTAAGGGAGGGATTAGATTAGGCAGAAAAGAGGAAAAGGGGAAGTAATTCTTGTCCTAAGGTCCTAAGCAGGTTGGTCGGTCCAGCCTCTACTAGACCAGAATCTATCTCGGATGATTCAATCCGCTCGAGGAGCCCAGCATCAGACATCGATATATTTTTTCCCTTCAATGGTGCTCCACTTAACAACCCTTCTCTTCCCAAAAATTTGTTTGTTTAGATTTCTTGAGCTACAACTTAATGTTCTCATATTCCCATGATTTACAAAAATCTCATATGAAAAGTAACAATTTGGTGCAGTCTATGAAAAGCCTTCTCCCATTTCCAACAATCACAATAACCAATTATCATCGCATGAAAAGATCTCATAATGCTTCATCTCAAACACAGACATCTAGTTTTTCTTTTTGTTCCAAATGGTGAACCACTAGACACGTCCAAAGCATTACTCAAGAAGGATCTCAATCTACATCTTGTTACACTAGAAATCAATATGCAATTCAATAAATGATAAGTTAAGAAGAAAAACTTCCTCATTTTCCCAACAAAGTGCCCCTTCCTAAAGCAACCTAAAATCCCTCTCTTGATGATAGGGTTTGAGAGTTTGAAAAATTAAAACAAAGATGTGTTTCCTCCCACCAATGGAGGAACAAATACTTTCAAAAAGAAACCTTAACCCCTTTCTTGAGGATTTTGTCTGATAAATCGAATAAACTAAAAAGGAGACTCTCAATCACCCTCAAGAAGCTAAAGATGACCCATCAAAGAGCAAATTTTAGGGCTGTCACCGCCCAGCCTGATAGCTTAGCATTAACTAAATTAGGAATTGCAGTCAAACGATACTATCATTTCTTTTTACTTTCCACATATTTTCATAACTTCTAATTTATAAGAAAGCCACTATGAAACTATAAAATACATTATACATAAATGAAAACATCCAAAATTAACAACATAGTCTACAAGTAAACATCTCAAATCATTACACAATAGTATTACTTCTCAATAGTAAACAGTACAACAACTATAATCACAACACATAACATAATACCTATCAGCAGTAGTTCTCCTCATATAAATCATCTCTCGCCTATCAGTTATATCAATCTAATGTTTTCCTGAAAGCAACCATTAAATTTCAAGAATAAGTTACACCACTTATTGGCAATTATTATCTTTTTTATGCATTAAACTAATATTTAAACGCTACGCTTGAATTTCTCACGAAAATACAATTTATTGATAAGTCAAATTATAAGCTTTCATTTATTATTTAACCCTTTTTGTTTTAATTTAGATATTTACCATTTTTAACTACTCTAAGAAGTCATATCGGGATTATCGTCATATCTGAAGGTATTATCAAACTTGTACCCATAGTTACTCTCAAAATTTTGCACCCGAAGGAATACCTTTACCATTTTCATTTTATTTTTTGTGCATGGATACATCGCATTTCCTGTCAGTACCATGAACCTTTGTTGCCCAAACTGACACCTCACCTATACCTTTACATTGAGCTTCAGCATATACTTCTTAGTTAATCGCATAATATGTGCCACGACTTCATGCAATTTCAACCCCACAACTCAAACAATCACATTGCAAGCACTAATTCATGCAACAACATCACCCACTCGTAGGTCAACCTCGTTTGTTGCACCTTCACATGAGATCAACTAAGCTTCAGCTAACTTTATCTCACACAGCACTTCCTATAAATTTATTGCTTGCATTCATACAAATTTATTACCTTTTCATACAATGTTCATGCATGCCACCTTCACAATATTTCTTCTTACAAGCATCAAATGGTCAAGCAAATCCTTAAGCATATCAAATCCTTCAATTAAAAGACAAATAATTGAAGTTCTAGCTCAATAATCAAATTTATCATTCACAGTGAAATCTTAAGACACCCCTCAAGGATTAAGGGAAAATGGCAGCTACCCTTTGCTTATAGAGTCTCAGACTCACAATTTCAGACTTTCAAGAACACAAGATGGATGATAAATTTCTTCCTTCATTTCAATTCATGACAATGAAAAAAATAAAGGCTTTGACTTGAAGGGTGATAAGTTTGACGTTGTCAATAACAAGGAGGCTAGGTTAAGCATGCAAATTACTATAAGGATGTCGATATAAACAGGAACTTTAAGGATGACCTTGCTCTTGATGAGCATATTAAGAAACACAACTCCACCACACATAGACCTTGCAATTTAAGTATGGTGATCAGGCCTCTTCTTAAGGTTTAAGCCTTTCCTCCATAACTAATGGATTAATATTGATTAATTAAGATTATTAAAAGCTAAGGATTTGTTTGGAATCAATTTAGTTTGTGGTTTTATTTTTGTTTTTTCCTTTGTTTTTAAAAACATATTTGTTTAATGTGCTTTTAATAGATTTTTTTTTTAATTAAAAAAAAAGATAAACATGTTTTTGAAAACACTCAAAACAACTTTTATATGTTTCAAGTTTTTTAAGAAAAATTATAACTTAATCAAATATGTCAAACATGCTATCTTTCAAATCAAAACATAAACAGAACAAAATAAAAAAAATAAAAAAAAAATAAAAGTGATCCCTAGCAACCCCTTCAAGGCTACAATTTTCAAACAATACAGTCGCCTAGAAAGTTGGCAATCTGAGAGCAATGGTGGGAACACTGAAGTCTATCTCAGCTTTCATTTAAAAGGCAATGAACAATAATAACATTGACTCGAAGGGGGTGTTTGGTTGCAAGTAGGATTTAGGCTTAGTATGATTTAGTAAATCCGAAAATGGTATATCCATTAAATCTACCCTTTCTGTGGATTAAGTAAATCCCGATTTGAGCCAAATCGAAGGCAAAACTTCAGCATTTAAATCTAAAAGTTCGTAAATCCACCACATCTTGCATTTTTGCATTAGACTGGATTTCATCAATCCGGTGATAAATCATATTCAAAGGTGCTACCAAACACCCTTTAAGGTTTAGTTTTCAAAATTTATCTCTGCACAAGGCTTGGTGTTATAACCACTAAGAGGAACAAGCTCTTAGGAAAATCATTTTTACTTGATTGACCCGGGAATTATGAAATTTTGAATTCCATGATGGATATCGTCAAATAACTTTCCAGTGCTACCTTAAACATATAAAATTTCCAACATTTTCGCATGACAAGGTAAGATAAAGCTGATGATGGCTACCTAATGAAAGAACTTTCTCTCGGGAGAGGGGTATAAGAGATTTTATTTAAAATCATTCCAAGATGAACATAACACACCGAGAGATTCTCCCTGAAAATTTCACTGTATTCTCGAAGAGAATCAATGTTAAAATTATAACCATTTGGCTCACAAAAAGTAAGGATAAAGCCAAAGTCTCCAAAACTACAGCAAATTAATTCAAATAAATCAAATCAATTTTGATCGTTCACAATAAAGTAATCAAGGGATGGAAGAACCTGTGCTCAAGTGTGATGCTTTCGATGAGAGCGGCTTTCACAGATTGCTTTACGCTAGGGGGAAGCTTGCCCCAGTGTCCGGTTATCTTCTTGCGTAGGAGGACGGCAGAGAGCTGGCGAACGTTAGGCGTCTTGGCTGTGCGTAGGTGGTGTACCAGAGCCGGGATCACCTGCGGGTCCTTCGCCAGCCGCTTGATCTGCTCCTCCGCTTGCCGCCTAGCGTCATTGTCCGGCATTAGGAACTGGATTAGCAGAAGCTCCAGTGACTGCGCCATCTCCGCCGGTGTGGGCGGCGTCTTTGATCGGTTGGAAGATGAATTAGGGTGCAAGGGAAAATATACTATGAAATTTTTTCCTCATTAATCCAGTCTATTCTAAAGGTAAAATATTTGTGTACATAAGACTTACAGAGCGGGTACGTCAGGAGTTATTCAGGGGTACAGGGGGTTATATCCGTGTTATACCCTTGTAACATCCGTGTAACATCCGTGTAACGTATTTGTACCCATGAAACTACATAAGCGCGGAACTCATTTGTAGGTTGCAGATAGTTTATAAAGAATTTACAGGGGGGTTACAGAGGGGTATAACCCCGATATAACCCCCATGTACCCGATATAACCCCCATACCCCCTGAATAACCCCTAGACGTACGCAGCGCTGCGTAAGTCTTATGTACGCAAATATTTTCCATTATAAAGGGTTAAAACTCTCAAAAAGTGGTGACACCACTTTCTATGTTGTTTAGGTTTTAACCCTCTCTCTTCATAATATAATTTCTATTTCTAATTATCATAAAAAATAAATGAGGGTTAAATCAAATTATGACATAATTTCTCATTATTTATCCTCTAATTTAAGAATGTTATTTAGTCATCATAGTACCTACGCCAGGCCTCTTAGATCTATCATCAAGCCACTTGGAATCAGCTGTAAAATATGATTGGATTATCTTCTAATATGTTCAAAATATGATGGAATTGTAACTTCCCATCACTATATACTTCGAACCATCTTCGAATTATCTTTGAAACATGATCAAATCTAATACGAATTTTAAAATAATATTCAAATGATATTCAAATATTTTTTGAATAATATTCTAACATTGTTCAATGATAATTCTAAAATGATTTGATCATATTCTAATCTATTCTGAGATGATTCAAAAATTTTCAATCATAATTTGATTCTCTTTGATGATAGTTTGATCATAATTCATTTTGTTTCGCTCTCATAATCTCTTTTAAATTAACTTATTTAAATTGTTTATTGTATATATAATTGTATGGTCCATAATTAAAAGTGTTACATTATTTAGGTCAAATGTACAGTTGGAGTATGATGAGAAAATTTTTAAGCAATTTAAAGCTAACAACCTCATTGTTAATGCTAAGATGTCTCACTTTAGTCAGCTCCTCAAATATCTGCAATTGCAGTTCTCCTGAGCTCTATTCATTAGCTATTATAAAAGATGATAGTTAATAATGAAAATAAAGTTACTCCATTCAATATTAGAGGCAAAGATATAATATTTTGTCATTTTTGAATCTATTATGATCATTTAATCGGGTTTAAAGATTACTTAAATGAGGAGAATTTTGTTTGGATAAGCATGAGTGGATATTAGATGACTACTTGGGTGGAGATAAAAGCTTCAAAAATTCAGACAAATAAAGCATTCCTGGAATGCAATGCCTAGAAGCTTGGTGGTTTATATTTTTGTATAGATTGTGCATTCCTTAAAAATGATAAGCATAATTTTATTTTTATAAAGAAGCTTGGCTAGTTACACGTGGTGAAGTATCTTTGGTACTAACACATATAGTTTGATGTGTTTCTTATATCTTATTTGTAGTGTTGATCACAATTAAAAAAAAATAACACGTCGTCATTTACATATTCTTAAGATTTTTTTTTTTTTTTGGAAGTTGCACCTAATGTTATGTTAGGAGACGTTGCCCAGTTGATTCAATGACTCGGGAGCAAATTTGACTTGCAGAAAGCTAAAAGGCATGTAAGAGTCTGGCTGGTACTTGTGCGACTTACAAGATGTATTTATAATCGATCCAAGTGCTCAAGTGCTTAGATTTGAAAGATTATAAAAATGATAAGATTTCTGAATAAACATTTATGTATTCTTAACTTTCTTAGACATGGATGCTTGTAAATCACACATCGTCCAACTAAATCATTAATTATTTATTTCATATGATTAATATGGCATAAAATTTATTATTTGAATTCCTTATTGCAAAGATTCATAAAAGGGAGAAGTTAACAAAAAAAAACGTTAATAACTTATGTTGGTTGAGATATAATGCATTAGATAGTGTAAAATATAATACAGTTGTCAAATAATTAATACTTACAATGATGTATTTTGTGGACAACAAGATTGATAAGAGGCTAACATCTATAAACTTATTTAACAAGCCTATCAAAGCATATTGCATTGATTCAAATTGGGTGTCAAAGCCTGAAGTATTAAACTTATTATGGTTATTATCAAAATATAGTTGAGTCCCTCAACGTAAGGAAGGATGGTCTTGACATGATTGATTATGAAATATTATAACATGAAAATATGATAGATGAAGAAGATATTGATTCTTCTAAAAATAGTTTAGATGCCAACAATTTATTGATAAGAATAGAGACGAAATGAAAGATATGTGTTGATATCTTTTAGTAGATATTTTGCTATGTATTGTAATGCAAAGTGCTTCATTGGTTTTTATTTACTTTTCACTTACTAATGATCATATTTTTTTTTTAACAGTGAATCATATTTATTTTTTAATTTAACAATATTCTTAGGAGATTTAAACAAGACTTGAGTCATATAATGAATGATATTGTAGTGATAATGTACTTCTAATTATAAAACCTCTATGTTGATGTTTGAAATTATTTTTAAACATGATGATTTTAGGCCCAAAAAATTTGGGAGTGCTTTTTTAATGGTTTAAAAAAGATATATTCATATGATGATTTATTTAAAAAGGTTCAAGTTACATTACCAAGTTGGGAGAAAAAAATGATGTTACCTAATGTTAAGATACCATGCCTTTATACTCGATGCATATCTTAGAAACTTGTGCATGGTTGTTTATTCTTTACTATGGGACTTTTAATAAATTTATTTAGGGAGTTAAATGCAATAAAAAATAAAATATATTGGTTTTATTAAAATGAAATTTCTTATTCTTCTAAAGAAGGTGGCTTAGATTTTATGAGACAAAAAGATGTTATTAAAATATTTTCTCTAAAACTTTAGTGGGAGTTTTGATATTAAGCTAACTTATATGTTACATGTTTGATTCTTGATCTTCTTAGCAAAAAATTAGAGTGTACCTCTCTTATAGTAGGAATTGGCTATATTGTCAAATAATATACTCAAAAGTAGTATCCATTTGACCAATTAGTTCCCACATACTAATTAGAACTTATATGTTTAGAGATTCAATAACTTTTTTAATCATATACATATGTAAATAAGATATCTTATCAAAATATTTTTTAAATAAGGTAAGGACTATTATGATTTATATAATATATCAGAACAACATCCTCTATGCCACTATTTATTAGTACAATAAAATTAATTCATATATTGGAAGTAAGCTTTTGAGTATACCTCCATTCTTGTCCACTGAACATCATATTTCTTATTCTCTAGGCACTTCTTCTCATTTTTAAAATAAAAAAAAAATAATTTGTAGAATCAATGCAAAGTTGCTAGGAGAGCAGTTAGAATGATATAGGGTCTAAGGTGTGTGGAAAACTTGGTGAACATTGATAGGCATTATTGCTTCATACATTAAGTTTAGGCTCTTTAAAAGACCATAAAGGCATAATTTAAAACTTAGGAATTAACTAGGTAGTATAGTAAGCCATGGCTCCTTAGGAAGTACAAAGTAATTGCCACAATATAGGTAGGATTATCCAAGGTAAGAGTGATTTGATTCAATCAATGTCTAAACATAAAATATACCAAGAATAAATCAACACTAAATGGAGAAAAGTTCAGACTTAATCCATGATAAAACTATATCATTATATCTTCATCAATCTTTATCTTAGAACAAGCTTTTACCCATAATTAGAGTAACTCTAAAGTCAAATATTTTTTGAAGCAAAAAATCTAGTTGACAAAATTTTTTTCAATCACTCAAATATGTTACTATTGGCATCATTTTTAGAATGTTTTTGATGTCATATTATGTTTGAGCATCATGGGACTCATCTACTCATATTTTATGGCAAACAAGTAAATTTGGTAAGTTTTGGCCCATTGTGATGCTAGTGCTTCATGATAAACAACTGAATGGATAGTCCCACAAAAATCACCATAACTTTATACACACACCTCTGATTTGCTATTATGACCACTTTCTACAAAGGAAATTGAAAGACAAAGAACACAAAGATGTGCCTAGAGCACAATGACATGTGATCGAGCTTTGATAATGGTAAAGGTATTGTGAGACCTTCAAGTTTTCATCTTGAGAGCATCATCTGATGGGATGACTATTAGTGTTACATTATTGACATCATGATATTTATGATGACACCACAATTCCATAAAAAGTCAATTTTGTATTGTCCTAAGATGACCATCTGATTGGACGAGGTTTTCAAAGCCACTTCAGCGGCACTAGAGTGATTGAACTTGCATTGTGACATAAAGGGCATCCTTGGGCTACCTTTAGGGTTGGATTTTTGAAACTAGTCATCCCCCTTAAGCATCCAAGGGAGTAGAATGAGGGATTCTTTTTATTGGGTGTGCAAGGTTTCTTTTCTCATTTTCAAGGTGTGAGATTCTGCTCTTTTCTGTTTAGAGTGTGTGTGAGCTTCCCTCCACATTCCCTCCTTGTTATGGCCTTTTGGTGTGCGAGCTTCCTTCCACACCTTGTCCTCATGATCTTCTGGTTTCGATAGAGTTTTATTTGCCATAGGTGGTGCTTTCCGCAACCAAAGAAATTTGAAGAGCCCTTCTTGCAGCTTTTAAGCTAAGAGACTTCTTCAACTTTGCATATGTGAGGTCTCTTTAAACCTAAGTGTGCTTCTCTCTTCTTAGAGCCTCTAAGGTTTGTTTTACAGAGGCTAAGTTCAGATTATTATTAGATAAAACTATTAGTTTTTGTTTCCAATCCCTTTCTCATCATTTTTTCTGAGTGTATTGAGTGGTTATACCCCTCTATTTTCTCCTGGAATTGTTAAGCTACTTTTTGGGCACTATGACACTGTATCCTTATTTTGGGTCTACGTAGGCACAACCCTTTTTCTAAGACACCTTCATGGTATAATTTCTATGATACCATGATGTTTTTTTATCCTAAGTTGTCATAGTGCCACAACATTGCTCCCAACATTATGGCCTTACTAAACTTTGTGTCTGTCTGACTTAGATTTGTGACACCATTTCTCGACGATGAGACCTTGAGTCATACACCCCTTTAGTCGAGAGTCCATAAACTAATCCTAGCCAGTGAGCTCTAATTCATGGTCTTTTACATATTGGTTTCATGGTGTTGCTTGTAGTGTCACGAGCCATGCTTTCCACCTCAGAGTTGTAACACCACTTATTGGCACTGTAGTGTGAGGTCTACACAAGAATTTCCTTTTTGAGGACACATAATCGGCGTCACAGCCCAACTCGATGCATCCCATCATATTGAGGCGGGTCATCTCGAGTCGAGGTCATGAAAAAGAAATTATTACCCAAGATCTATTTGGAAGGAATCTTATTAATCTATTTTGGTTCAATTTTCACACACAGAGCCACTAATATCATCAAATGTTATAAAATAAAATACACAAATTTCATTCGGATCATAGTACTATATAATAAAATAAAACATATACAACAATCATGGTTTAATCTCTCTATCATATAAAAACTAAACATCACCATGACTGTCAAAAATAAAGATCTAAGATACTGACATGCCGAAAATCAGGCTCTTTCTCAAGTAATGCAAAAATTTCTACTCAACTTGAACCTTACCCTCCCTGAAACTAAACAAGCAAGTAAAGCAAGGGTGAACAACCACAGTTTAAGAGGCAACTCAAAATCTACTAAAATTTTCAATATTAAAAAAAATAAACTTGTATTTGCAGTAAATAAATATTACAAGCTAAAATATCATGTGTAGTATCTATCACAGTGCTAGTAGAATAAATTGTAATTACAGTGAGCATATGCTAAATAACAATATAAGCAATATCTTATCATAAGAGCGAGAAAATAACATGAAAAATAAATTAAATTATTTATTTGAATTGTTTTAAAATTTTTTCGTCGTCTTCTTATACCTCCACTTGTTCATATTTCTCCTACGCCACTAACAACTCAACTTCCACTTATACCTCCACTTTTTCACTTCTATTCAGACATATCAAATACACATATGAATAACAATATAGATGTGAACCCCCTTATAACTCTACTTGATCGCGCATAATACACAACCTCCCAATCAAACACACCTATAACTCCTACATTTTTATTATTTTTTGCACATGTTTATGATACAAAAGCATATAAATATTAATAATGTTGACATATTAAATTTCACAGCAAGCTATAGATAGTGGTGCATACTAGTAAGCACAAGTAATAATGTAATTTATGGGGGAATTAAATTTAGACATATTGAAAGAAATAATTTTCAAAAACACTCATATGAAATGTCTAGAATAATATTAAAAGCATTTATATCAGGGTTAACTCACATGCCAAAATATACAAAATATTGTACAACACAAAATACCCATAAAAAAATAAAAATTTTTATGTCGATATGTCCCTTACAGCTTAATCTAAAGCACATAAAAAAGTTGTACGGTGAAAGACTTGTAAATCTCTGTAGATCTGAGTTTGTACGAAATTTCAGCAAATAAAATATGAAAAATTTACGAAAAAACAACAAAATTGAAATATGAAGTAAGACAATTCTCCCAATTCGCCTGACGGATGAAATCGACTCTAAAGCCCTCAAATTGAGCTTTCTATCTCTAAAAATATATTTTTTTCTCTCGCTAAAAACATAAAATTTCTCTCCGTTTCTCTCTCAACAAGTCACGGTTTGGAAGATTGAAACAGAAGACACATGGGAAATTAAATCCTTTAATGCTTTAAGATATTTATATTAAAAGATTTTTTTATAAAATAAAAAAGATAATTAATTAAATTGCTTTATTTTTATATAAAAAATCTATATGAATCTATTTACATCTTAAATTACAGACTCCAAAATTTATGAAAAAATAGTAAATAAATAGATAAAAACTGTTTGCAAAATGGACACCAGATGGTTTCAGAAAACACACTTGTATACGAATGTGTCAAATCCTTAAGGAAGACAAATTCAAAGAGAAATCTTTCTTTTTCTTACTTATATACTCATAAAAATAGGTAAAAAGATGCCCATAATTTAATTAGATGTGCTGTACAATCTATATTTTATAAATCGAGCCTGAAGCAAAACTACTAAAAATTGAAGAATAAATGAAGCATCAAAACTTCAATAACATAGATAAACATTAAAGACTTACCAAATTACAAAATAAAATCTCAATAGGTGTACTGGTGTACTATAGTGGCAGTCGTTACATTCTCATCTCCTTAGAAATATGTCATCCTCACAATCACAATATTTTTCTATCGAACAAATCTGGATAAAATTGCCTCATATCAGCCTCTTTTTCCTAAGTGGCTTCCCTTTATGATAAATACTTACACTAAACTTTAACCATATGGATATGCTTGCTCCTCAATCATCTCACATTAAAGGCCAAAATATGCTCTGGTTCTTCTCTATATGTCAAGTTAGGCTTTATCTCGACCTCATTTTCATGAACTCAGTGCTCAATATTAGAATTTTGTTTTTTTAAAACTGATACATGAAACATATCATGCACGTCTGACATATGATCAGGTAGTCATAATTGATAAGTTGAATTACCAACCCTAATAATCAACTCAAAACGCCACCAAATTTTAGAATCAGTTTTCTCACTCTACCAAATTTATTTACACCTTTCATGGGATTGACATTCAAAAATGCAAAATCTATACCTTGAAATTCAACTGTCTGATGCTTTGGATCATAATATTTCCTTCGTCTATCTTAAATTAGTTTGATCTTTTCGGTGACATCATCTTCCAACTTAGAACTCATCAATCTTCTTTCAGCTACCTCTCTCAAAGATAAAGGTGTCATACACCCTTTACCAAATAACCCCTCATATGGTGTCATACCAATATGTGATTGGAAGCTATTATTATACGCAAATTCAATCAAAGGAATATGATCCTCCCAACTCCCTCAAAAATCAAGTGCACATAATCTAAATAGATCTTTCAACACATGAATAATCCTCTCAGACTGACCATTTGTCTGTAGGTGAAAAGCTGTAATGAAGTTTAATTTAGTCCTCAAACCTTCCTAAATTCCTCTAAAAAATCTAGAAATGAATGTCATCATGATCATAAATAATGACCTTGGTATCCCATGTAGTCTAACAATCTCACATATGTATAACTGTGTCAACTTCTCAACTGAATCTGTCTATCTTATAGGAAGAAAATGTCAGACTTCAAACCTTCCTAAATTCCTCTCCAAAATCTAGGAATGAATATGTCATCATGATCATAATGACCTTCGGTATCCCATGTAGTCTAACAATCTCACGTATGTATTACTGTGTCAACTTCTTAATTGAATCTATCTATCTTATAGGAAGAAAATGTGCAAACTTTGTCAACAAGTCAACCACCACCCATATTGCATCGTGACCTTTCTTAGACCTTGGAAAACCCATAACAAAATCCATAGTGAAATCCTCCTACTTCCACTCAAAAATAGGCAAGGGTTGCAGCAAAGCACTAGGTTGTTGATGCCCTGTTTTTACCATCTAACATGTCTCACATCTCGAAACAAACTCAAAAACCTCATGCTTTGATCCAGGTAACCAAAACTTCAACTTCAAATCATGATACATCTTATTGTTTCCTGGATGAATTGTATACCTTGAATAATGAGCCTCATGTAAATTCTTCCTCAGATCATCATTAGCATGATCCAAAGTCAATGCCCACAAGACAATACCCCATGATCATCTTCATGTAGCTCAAGTTTTTTCCCTGAATGAATTTGATCAACTAATATGGTATACTCATCATCTAGCCTCTGAGCTTCCTTAATTCTCTCCTGCAAAGAAGCTTGAATAATCTTTTGTGAAAATACTATATCCACATCATCATAATGAATAACTTCCAACTCTACTTCTTCATTTCTTGAATTAGACTCTCATTAGATGTAACTAAATAAACTGCCAAACCACTAGATTTTCTACTCAAAGCGTCAAACACTGCATTTGTCTTATTGGGTTGATATATAATGTTGAGACCATAATCTTTGATCAATTCTAACCACCTCCTCTGTTTCAAGTTTAGCTTCTTTTAAGTGAAGATGTACTTCAAGATTTGATGATTTTTATCAATCACACATCTCACTCCTTATAAATAATGTCTCCATATCTTCAATACAAATACAATAGCTGTCAACTCTGAATCATGAGTAGGATAATTTTTCTCATGCGGCTTCAACTATCTCTATGCATAAGTGACACGCCATGTAGTAGTGCTTAAATATTGACACACCCTAATTCTAAGTGCAGAGATCTCACACAAGTGTATGTGTCATATCAGTAATATCAAATTTTGAGTCTGGATTATCGATCTCATAGGAAGTGAGGCAGATAGACTTAAGAAAAGTTCTAACCTACTGAAATTAGTCTTAGCTTGGAAGTAAAGTTGGTTTTAAGTTGAGCTAACTAGTTCTATAGAATTACAAACTACTCTTGAAGGTTTACTCCTACGGAAATCCTACTAAATTTATTTGAATTGATGATAACCAAGATATAAAGCCAACCTCCCTTGCAATGATATAAGTAGTGTGTAGGAAAATGAATACTTTAAATTGTAACTGTGACTAGTGACAAATAGAAGTAACTCTCTTCTTTGCCCTGTCCTGAGTGCATAAAGAAGTTTGGTTAAATTGATTTTTAATCCTTAAACCCCAATTTGAATCCATCAAATATTATTTCCCTATCTATTTGCATCTCTCAACGTGAATATTCTAATCATTTTTTCATAGCTCTCCCGAGTCATTATGGATCACAATATATTTTAACTAATCACTTTGTCAGAATGAAAAGTAAATTAAGCTTTGAAGAATACTCGTAACATTGAAGATTGAAAACCAATTTTAAAATCATTCTACTATTCCTACACAACTAACATAATCATTACAAGAGAAAGGTGAAAAGGCTACTCACAAAGCTTGGAGAAAATACCACAAAACTTCTTTAACACAAAGCAAATCCATTAGGTCATTGTGTTTATAAAAGTACAATAAAAATGCATTATACTTAGCTTCTTCCTCTTTGCAGTGCTCTAAGAATTCTCCCTTAGGATCTCCTAGACCCTTGGTGTTGTGCTAAATATTCTCCTCACAATACACCTCTCAAATCTCACCAAACTCTCTAAGTAAAATCTTTAATTCTCCCCTACAACAAAACCTACTTTTGTCTACTTCTTCTCTACAAAAGATCTCCCCATTTTTGCCTTAAAGAACTCCTTTTAATATGTCAAATAACCTCCCACATCATGGGGAGAAACTGCTAAAAAACCGCTCAACAGTTGCTGGCGCCTAGGCGCTACTAAATTGGCGCACTCTCTGTCTGTCCGACTATATACTAACACCTAGATGCCCAAGTAAGTTGTGCCAAGGCACTTGGTAGGAGCTCCTTGGCACCCAATGGCTAGGCGCCAGCCTTTTGGATCTCCAGTTGCTTCATATCAGCCTTGCTTCACTCTATTTCTTCTCCACTTCATTCCAGTTGTACTACCTATTGTATCTAGAAGGAAAATATAAAAATACATTTCTTTAAAGTGAAATTTTGTTCATAAAAATGTACAAAATATAAATGAAATTAAGCATGCTTTTCTACACATTAATAAACAATATCTCTCCAATTTTGCTGCAGTACACAACCCAATCCTCTTAAAGATGCATCGATGAACACTTGAAAATCCTTAGCACCATTTGAAATTAACAGAATAAGCGCTGACACCAAATAATTGTTCAACTTCTGAAAACTAATTTCATACTTAGGTGTCCAATCGAAAGGAACCACCTTCTGAGTCAATCTAGTTAGAGGAACTGCAATCAAGGAAAAGCCCTTATCAAACTTTCTATCTATAGTTTGTCTTGTCCAATCAACAGTTGCATTGACCTTCTTGGTATCAACCAAAATACCATTGCTACTCAGCACATGACCAAGAAAAGAGATGGATTTTAGCCATAATTAACACTTTGAGAACTTATCATATAGTTGATGTTTTCTTAACGTCTCAAACACTAATCTCAAATAAAGTGCATGATCATCTTCAGACTTGGAATACACCAATACATCATCAATAAAGACAATAACAAACTGAGCTAGATATGCTTTGAACACTTGATTCATTAAACCATGAATATAGCTCAGGCATTAGTCACACCAAAAGGCATGACCCAAAACTCATAGTGGCCATAATGAGTACTAAAAGTTTTCTTCTTTATATCTTCTTCCTTCACCCTGAACTGATGAAACCTGGATCTCAAATCTATTTTTGAAAACACAGATGAACCTTCAAGTAGGTCAAACAAATTATCAATCCAGAGAAATGGATAATTGTTCTTGATGGTCACTTTATTCAATTATTTACCATCCTTCTTCCTCACAAACAATACAGATGCACCCTAAGGAGATACACTGGGTCTAATAAAACCCCTACCCGACAACTCCTACAATTGTATTTTCAACTCCTGCAGTTTTTTAGGTGTCATTCTATATGGAGGCTTTACAATAAGAGATGTACCAGGTACAACCTCAGTACATAACTCAACTTCTCTCTATGAAGGAAAACTCACCAATTATTTAGGAAAAACATCTAGAAATTCATTTACCACAGGAACTTCCTCAATAGCCACGGTGGTTCTACTCCCACATTTTATATAGGTAAGAAATACATCATTTTCCTTTCTCCATAATTTATCAAATTGTAGATATGATATCAAAGATTATAGCATACCTCTGATACCCGGAAAATAAAATGTTTCATCACCAACACATAAACCCACCCTCTTTCGACCAGATTCACAAAACCTTCATATCTACTCAACTAATCCATACTCAAGATAACATCAAATTCAGTCAAAAGAAATACATTTAACTCAGACTCCAACTTTCTATTTGTAATTTTAATATCATAGATTCTTGAGTTAAGGTTTTGAGTGAACCCTTGGAACTCAGTCCTCGTCGAAGTCTATTCGAAAGCGGAGAAAAGTAAGAAAACTGAAGTATTCAAGAAGTGACAGAAGTCCGTCTTTTATGTACCAGGAAATCGAGGAAGGAACTAGTCTTAAGTCTCGAAATTGAACTGTGAACTTCTTTTCTGAACTGCTACTGGCCATCAAATAATCTTCAGTAGGTAAAAGAACATAAAAACCATAAGCTAAGTAATAGGAGGGATGCTTAAATATTCAAGAAATCTATCAAATATAAACAAATGACTAGCTCCATAATTAAATAAAATTAGACAAGGTTGTGCAAAAATGAAATTTATGCCCATCACAACATCAACTGCATCCTTAGCCTCTTACTGAGTCAAATTATAAACTGTAGATTGAGCTAGCGTAGTAGCAACAAGATTAACATACTGTCTTTGACTCTCTCTTATATGACTTCTAGTAAATCTCCCTTCACTTCTACTTGATGACCCTTCACTTAAAGTTTTTGATGGGATTGTTTTATGTTCTCTATCAACCCTCCATTTTACTCGAGTATTATGCCTACTATCTGACACTTTTTTGAGGACATTGTGCTAACTTATGGCCAGATTTAACACACTTAAATCACTGTCCAGAAAATAAATAACATTGATCGTGATTTCTCCTTCCACAAGAAGTACAAATTGGAGCACTACTCACTGAGATAGATGAATCCTTGCTCCCAGAAGCTGCAGAACCTCTCGCAGACTCATACGACCCATATCAATTCTTCATTCCACTGCCACTACTTCTAATTCTCCAAATCCTTTATGACTCACATCCTTATGTTTCTGAGTAGACATCAAATCATTTTTTATCAATCTCGCTCTCTCTAACTCAAAGAAATATTTGATCCTGAATGAGACAAGTGAATGCCTTAATTTATCTTCGAGTCCTCTCAAAAATCTATAACACTTCTCTTTTAGAGTACCGAGTAACTGCGGAGGATATCTTCTTAATGCAGTAAACTCAACCTCATACTGCATTGCCATCTTATTCCCTTGAACCAATTTCAGAAAGGACTCCTGCAACTGTTGTCTGGCTAATGGAGGTACAAGCCAATATCTAAATCTATCATTAAATTGCTCCTAAGTAATCTCAGCAGTCAACTTTCCTTTAAACTTCTACCTCTAATGGTCTGGCCACCCACTCAACTTCACCATCAATTAAAAACACTTCAGGGGCACCTTACGATTATCTAGATACTGCATTCTATCAAATGATTTCTCTAGTCTCAATATCCAATCATAAGCTACTTGAAGCTCCACTGCTCCCTTGAAATGAGGCACTTTAATCTTAAAAATAATTGTAAATGTCTAATCCCCTCCTCTACTCTCAAAGCAAACATTCTGCTTTAAGCATTCCACATCAATTGAGCCACCAAACTAGCAAATTGAGTCATGGAATCTGACAATAGAGCTCCCGCTATACTTTGTACTGCCATAACATGATTGAAACTCTATTCATCTGTTACATCTTGATCTTGGGGATTCATAATTATCTAATACTTAAATTTGACATTCAGATGAAATAACTTAATAAAACATACACAAATGAAAAGATAAAGAAGAAAATTAATCTTAAACTATCCAAAACTCGCACATTCATCTACTAATCAATCATATGGCTCTATTTGTAAACTAATTTCTCCAAATCCAATGCATCAATACGAAAAATTCTGTCACAACCCTACTCTATATAACCCATCATATTCAGATGGGCAAATCTTGTGTCAAGGTCATGACAGAGAAATTATTGAGAAGAATTTATGCATCTTGATACCCGAAAAGCTTGATTAGAAAATAGCACAATCATAGAAAAAAAAACTTAATAAGATTTAATAAGAGTTTTATCTCTAGACTTTTGTCCACTATAGAAAAGAGAACCCAATCTTCTTAATTTACTATTAATTGAGATTACAACTCCACACTTTATAATGCAAATCCAACTTGCCTTCTTTATGAAAGAATAATTCAGGAAGGGAGGAGTAGGCAGAACTTCTGCTCAGAAGATTTTAAGGTCTTCGGACCAATTCTTATGAGATGAATTACAAAAGAGTAGTTGGCAATTGAAAAGTTCCCAAATAGATTCTCATAATATCAACAAGGATAAAAAGCTTTTAATATTCAGTCAATCTTCCCGAACTCCACTAGGCTCATAATTAGTAGATACTGGCTTTCTTTGAACCCCGAAGAAAGAATAGCTCTAAATAACAGTCACTAGCATATTGTCTTCTTCTCAGCAGCCAAGCAAATTAATGTTCAGCTCGCCTAGGATAATATATACTATTTATGGTTGATGTTTACTGAAAAGACATCCATTAATGCAGCTTTGTAATGGAATATTTACAGCAATTATATGTAGTCATATTGTCAGTCGGCTCCATTTAAATTTTCAACGAGAAAACATTATAAAATCTCCCCCAACGAATGGTGCTGAAGTTGTACTTTATGAGTTAAAAAAGTTCTGAAAAAAGTATGCTGCAATTAATGTATTACTGCCACATAATGCACTTCATTAAATTTGTATTATATTATGTTGGTTGGTCTTCAACTTTATTACAATCATAGTTCTCCTTTCATCAAACATTAAACAGAACTTTATTGTTTTATTTAAAAGAGAGCATGTTTTGTGATTCTCTAAATTTATTTTTTTAGAAAATTATGTACTTGGACGTTCATGTTCAACTATCTATTGAATCTCATCCTTTAGAAGAAGATGAATCCCTGTGAAAATAAGCAGAACTTGTATGCAGCTGGTTTCTGAAGCCAAGAACTAGGGGTGTAAACGAACCGAACACGAACGAACAAAGCTTGTGTTCGTGTTCGGTTCGTTTAAAATTTAGTTTGTTTGAAATAAGCTCGTGTTCGTTTCTTAACGAACGAGCCGAACACGAACCGAACACGAGCTGTTCGCGAACGACGAGCCAGTTTGACATCCCTAATATTAATATATAAAAATAATATTATATATTAATTATATAACTTATATTATATAAATATACAATATCTATATTAGTATATTACTACTATAGTATATTAATATATTAATATTATTATTTTATTATATATTATAATTTATAAAATTTAATGTTTTAAAATATAATAAATTTTTTATATATAATTATTTTATATTATTTTATATTTCAAACAATAACGATTCGAACACGAACGAACGCATCACTGTTCGTGTTTGGTTCGTTTAACTAACCGAACGAAAAAAATTTGTTCGTGTTTGTCTCGTTTACTTATCGAACGAATCGAACACGAACTCATTGACGAACCGAACACGAACTGTTCGCGAACAACGAGCTTTTTTGACAGCCCTACCAAGAACAAGGTGGACAGGGCAGAAGGAAAGAAAGAAATAGGAGAAGAAAAACCGGACAGAAGAATGGAATAAAGGAGAAGAATGCTCAGCAAATTTATTACCACTGTAAGCCAAACATTATAATCCAAAGCCAATGCAGGAAGTCTATATGTAGACCCATCAGGTTCAGCCAAAACAGAAAGCCGGAAGACAAAAACATGCGCAGGTTTTATGAGAATACATTAAATACAGCCCCACGAGCTGATGATTCGGAGGAGGAAGCAGCTTGTTGTATAGATTGTAGAATCTTTGCGAGCTGAGAGGTTTGGTAAAAACATCTGCCACTTAATCGGTGGTCGAGAGGTGATGAACGGTGATAAATTTGTTGGTGATATAGTCCCGAATGAAATGAACATCGATCTCAATGTGTTTGGTTCTGACGTAAAAAAAAAGGGATTTTGGCGAGAGTGAAGCTGAAATATTATCACAGTAGAATGTCCTTGGCTCTATGAGTGGAATTTTAAAATCTTGAAGAACTTTACTTAACCAGATGATGTCGGATGCAGCAGTAAATAACACTCAGTATTTTGCTTCTGTGGAAGAGCTTGCTACAATAGTTTGTTCTTGGTGAACCAGGAGATAAGAACTGTGTCGAAAAAGGCACAACAGTCGTTGGTGGATTTGCGATCAGTTGGCTCCCCTGCCCAGTTGGAGTCAGAGATTGCCTGGAGTTTTAAATTACCACAGTATATGGGTAATCCTTTTTCACTGGATCATTTGATTTAACTTAGTAGCCGTTTTAGTTAAATAAAGTGTTTGTTGAGAAGTTAATGAAGATGTTGACACATTTTGTTTACTGAAAAGGTCACATCGGGTCAGATGAGTGTAAGATAATAGAGTGAGCCAACAAGGTGTAGGTAGAGTTGGGGATCGTCGTATAGAGTTTCATTGGTGGGGGATGGTATGACCTTAGTGGAAGTAGGAGTTTCAATTAGCTTAAATGACTGCATTCCAACTTTTGTTAATATGTTTTCAACATATTTGAATTGATGGAGATATAATCTGTTGGAGTTGTTATCTATCTGGATGCCAAGGAAGGAACATGGTTTACTGAGATTTTTGACTTGAAAATGTTAATGTAGTTGAGTGATGATATGAGTAAGAAAGTTAGAGTTTCTCCCAGTAATTTGGATGTCATCTACATATCTCAAAATGTAGCTTTCTGGGTTGGTTTCATTATAGACCATGAGAAAGGGATCGCATGGCTTAGTTGAAAACCGAGATTGCAAGGTGGAGGTGAGAACAGAGTGCCACTATCTTGGAGATTTCTTGAGACTTTAGAGTGCTTTCTTCAGAAGACAAACATGATTTGTTTTTGTGGAATCTTCAAAGCCAGCAGGCTGCAACATTAAGACTATCTCGTGAGCGGACCATTGAACCTGGCATTAGATATATCGAGCTCGATCATTTCCCATTGTTTTGAGAAAACCACAGTGAGAAGAGTGTGAATGACGGGGAATTTGGTATTGAGGCTAAAGTTTTGATCATAGTCTTGTTGGCATCAATTTTTTATGTCACCCGTGTAGGATGTCCACTTTAAGGACTCGAGACTATATAATATTAATTAATAATGTCCATAGCTCAAAACATCCATCTATAACCCCTAGTGCGTGTTTTGGACAAGGTTTGTGATGATTCAGGCATGCCCGAGAGAATCCATCGTTAGATAGTATTAGTTATGATACAGGGCATGTTTAATGCCCATTGTTAACCTCATTTTTGGTTGAGATCTAATTTTTTTCTCTTTAGTAGCCTAGGGTCTAGCCATAGGACTTTCCTGTTGACTATTTCTAGAGGACAACCATCGTAAAGAAACCATCGTCATTAAAAATTTCAAATTCTTCTTTACTCAACTTGAAGTTTCGCATGTTGGTCCTAACCTCTAGTACTTAATAGGTGGGGTGAATATGGAGGAGCTCAAGGGGAGTCCCCCATAGGATGGTCAGACTTTAGGACTAACCCTGGGTGATCTGGTTCTGGTGAGGCTAATTTGCACACACTACACTTTTTCACTTACCCCAAACCCTATGACCCCTTAAGTTGATCTCCTTACTCCTTTTGGAAAGCTCATATGAATGACCCTATACCCATAGTCTTTGGCTAAGAGAGTTAGAGCCAGTATATTGAGTATCCAAAATGAGTTCTCACATGGCTTCTATTGGTTTGGTATGACTTCCTGGCTTGTTGGCCCATTTCAGCCCGAAAACACCAAATTAGCAAAATACATCTACAACTCCAATCTTTGCCAAAAAGTCCAAAAATTACCCAAATTTGTCCAAAAATTATCTCAAACCCCCCAACACTACCTAAATTTACCAAAATTCACAAAAATTACCAAATTCCCAAAATACCCCCCAAAAATTGCCAAAATTACCAAAATGCCCCTCAAGAACTAAAAATTCCAAAAATTCCCAAAAATTCCAAAATCATCCCAAATATTCCCAATTTCAATTTTTTATCAATAATTTGACCCAATTTGACCCCAATTTTCCCTTAAAGGCCCAAATGTCCCCAAATTAACCACAATTTTAGCCCAATTGACCCCAATCTTGCCCAATTTCAATTTTAAATCAAAATTCAGCATCCCTAATCCTAATATAAACAAAATTAAAGCTCAATTTGACCTAATTATAAGCCCAATTTTACCCAAATAAAAAAGCCCCAATTTTGACCATATGTTTAAATCCACTAAATTAGCCCCCTAAGTCAATTCAAAATCACTTAAAATTCTTCCAATGCCTTCTTGAAATATTCCTACACTAAAATCAACATTCAATTAGCCCAAAATTTTAGCCCAAAATCAATTTCAAATTCAAAAGCTCAAGCCCACCACATTTAATTTCAAAAGCCCAAATCCAAAGCCCACATGACAGTTCTTTGTCGTCATCATCCATTTGATTAAAATCATTCCTAAAGTCTTAAATTCAAAATCAAATCATTCCAAATCAATCATCATGCGAAAATCCACCAAAAAATATTTCTTAAGTTCAAAAATCCCTCCTCATGAAAGTTGACCAAGCCAAGGACAAGCCATGAAGCCACTCCCAAGCCATAGGTGAGCCATGAGAGCCATGCCACATCACCATACTATTAATGGCAAGAGGCCAAACTACTTTCAAATATCCTTAAGATTCTTTTAACCCCTCCCATAAATCACTCTAAGCTGAACCATTTGATTTCCCTCAAAACCTAAGCCAGCCTTGGTGGGTGAACCCAACCCAAATCCATGATTTGACCCAAATTGATCGAAAGTGTCCCTTCCCACATACTATTTTAATTCAACACTTTTACACATGGCTAACCCCAATTGACTTTACCAAACCCAAGCCCTAACCTCCCTGAGTCAGATGGTGAGCTGAGCCTGGCCGACCGACCACCTAGGCTGCCGGAAAAGTCACCCCCAAGTGCTCCACCTAGGCTAAAACTCAAAATTAAACCCATCCAAGCTGTCTCATCCCAATTGAATTTTTTCACCTTGTTGACATCCACATAAGCAACCTAAAGCACCAACCAATTGCCCCTTGTGGCCTCTCCTTCCCCCTCTATTTAAACCCACCCTCTATGGACAAAGGAGGAGAGCTTGAAATTCATTGAGGAGACTCTTTCAAATTGCTTCCAGAGCTTCCTCAAGACCTCTTAAGTTCAACCCAACCATCCTTAGCCACTCAAATCCACTGCTCGAGCTCAATTTTGGAGCTCAATCCGTACGCCGAAACAGGACATCCTCAAATCCTCAACCAAATTCAGATTAATTGCACCCACACTATCCCCACAGTGAGAGAGGAAGATCCCCTATAGAAGCCCCATCACCAGAGCACCCTAAGATGGACTTTGATCAACACCCAAAATTGGCCTTAGTCAAAATTGGGTCTAGTCAATTCACCACTGCTCGAAACGCAATCCCTAGGCTCTTTGGACCCCCACGAAGCTTCCACAAGCATCCAATTGAGGCTTCCCCTCTTGGACCAAGGTATTGAACACTAACCCTAAATTGAGCTTCATGTAATTCTCCATGAGCATAGAGTTGATTTAGGGTTTGATTAACCGTATGGATGTGTGCGTCTCATCAAAATGAGTCGATAAGAATAAACCTCACTTGATTTGATTAAGTATCAAGAGAGATATTAAGGTTTGAAGGTGGATGGTTCTTAGGATAAAGGCTTTGGGGATGATGACTTGTGGTCGTTGGATCGCGTGTTTATCAAATGTAAGGCTCTGATTGCGCTGGATGAGGAGATGGAGCGGAACCGCAGGATGACGGGGCAGACACATGGACGACGACATCGAATGGGAGCGCGCCTTGTGGAGTTTTGGAGCCGCCATAGGTTGAGGTGGTGCTGCATCACTTAAGTAGAAAATTAGGGATTTTCCTATTTAAATAAATAGCCAGAACTTCAAAAATCCATAGCTTTGTGTAAAAAACTCACAAAAATAAAATAAAAATACCCTCTTATTCAGTGAACGGAGGAGAACAATTTGGGAAATATTTTCATGTCCATTTGATGCATATTTTATTTTTAATTAATTAAATGGTGTTTTCTTTGTTTTGATTCTCCATTTGTATAGAAATTTCAACATGACATGGGACCATGGTGCCTTTGGTGTCTATATTGTTAGGCATCTCCCCTGATTTTTCCAAGGTCAGGGGGTATCTCTAACTAGAGATATCTAATTTTCAAGTTAATGGTTCCTATTTTGGTATAAAAATTATAATAATTAAAATAATTATTAAAATACAAAATTTATTTTGGTAGGTTCACTGTGGTTAGAGGATCTTAGAAAAAAATATAACATTGATTCAACTCATTGAAAATAACCCTAATTGTCACCAATCCTAAAAATAAAAAGAAAATTAATTTGGAGTAATTATAAATTTAAATGACATAACAAATAGTCCACACTGTAATTTAATGTTATAGGAGCTCCCCATAAAAATCTCAAGTCAATTGGAATTAATTTGACCATTCAAATGGATTAGTTAAGTGAAATCACATTTTGTCATTTCAGTCTAATTTAATGAATTATAGGGTATTAAGGCCTCAGGGGCAAAAGAGTAATTTTGGAATTTAAGACTTAATTAATATTTAGGCTTAACCAAAGGACTAAATGGGCAACAAATGATTTTAATTGATATGTTTTGATGATTGGAATATATAAGGGGTAAGTGGTAGAAACCAATTCTATTTTGGTCTTATAAAAGATAAATTTGTAATTTCTTAAAATTAATGAAATTTGGAAGATTATTTAAATAAGGAGATATCAAGGTGAGGGGTTTGAATTTGGAAGATCATAACTCAATGATTTGAAGACCCTAATTAATAGTTTTAATAATAGTTTTAAATTAAAATGATTTATAATTCATGATAAAGATTAAGAATATAAATATTAAAAATCCTTTTTCGTAAAATTACAAATCTACCCATTAAATCTTAAGGGCTTAGTAGTGAACTAGGCTTAATCCAAAATTTGTCTAATGAGGTTTAGAAAATAATTTATAATTAACTTAAAACCTTTCAAAACACTACAAGTCCATTCTTCAAAATCAAAGTAGCTAAATTCTTTAATTAAGTCAAGTTGCCCCCAAGGGCCTCTACCTATAGAATTCATAAGTGAGATATCAAGTGATGATTACCCCACTTAAGAGATAAGCAAAACATCATAATTCATTGAGCATAAGGGTATTAATTGGATGAAATATATAATAAACACAATAAGACCAAAATGAACTCTAGATAATTCCAAGGACTGTGACATATCTACGGTATTATCCGAGACTTCTTCATGATCCTTTGGGAATTTTGAAGGACATCTGGACTTATTATGATTTTCTTAATGGAATCATCCTCAAAATCTGGAACCACCAAAATATGACATAGGATCTGGTAGACACACCTCAAACTTGTATTTTCTACTTTACTTAATAAGCATGTTTTAAATCCTGTAACATTATATATATATATATGCCTTGCAAAGATACTAAAGTTTCAGGTGGAGGAATGAGAAGACTCACCTGGTACGTTTTTATATTTTACAGTATATTCTTTTCTTGTACTTTCTACACTCCGTTTCAGGTGAAGGAACGAGAAGACCCGCCAGGTATGATTTTACAATTTATAGTACCTTCTTTTCTTGTGTTATAGTTTATAGTACCGTCTTTCTTCTGCCTTTTCCTTACACGTTTCATGCTTGCGTTTACCTACATAAACTTTAGGATAGCCACAAAACTGAAACCAAAACCATAATTAAAAATCAACCAAGATAAAATTTTTCTCCACAACATTAAAAATATAAGACAGCTCAAAATTGAATCACAAAAAACACAAAATAATAATTGCAACTAAATTAAGACTTCTCTATCGGATGATCGGGAATCCATCGGAGGAGGTAAACTACGGTTGCTAACGAGATTTATCACGGTCTAAATGAAAGTATGGAACTTATTAAGGTGAGTTTTGTAAATTCATTTGGACTAAGTAAATCCAAAAGAAAATAGTGGTACCGTAATGAAAGAATTGCAGGATCCTAACTAGTGTCGCTCTAATCAACTTTAACATGCCCCATAATATTCATGCCCCATAATATTTAAATATTTAAATAACTATAACCTTAGGGACATCTGATTTGACATCATAACTTGACACATTAGAAAACTTAACCTTGTCGTGACGAGGAGCTTGAAGCTAGCATCATGGGCAGCACAACCATCTTTAACAGCAAAACCTGTCTTCATCAGCTAAACCATTCTTTAAAATTAAATAACAAATTTATAGGAATTTGAGGTTATTTTCTTATGCAAACAGAAATCCTCAATTTATCTTTAGGCTTTTGTATAGCTCTACTATACAATTTAAGCCCTAACCTGCTTTAGGATTCTGAGGTTGTCGTCTATCACGACCTAAATCCTCACATCTTTCAGACTATTTGTGTGATTGTTTCACTTGAATATAAGTCCTAATTAATAAAATTAGCAGGGTGAAACATTCAATAATTCTAATCTATAATATTGAAGCCAAACCATAGGATAGCTTGGGAAGTCACCGAGGTTCTCCTCTGGATCTATAACATCCCCTAGTTCTTCCTCCTTTGGATTCCAAAATAAAATATTCCAAACTTGAGTCATTCCCCTTTCACACCTCTTTTTCTGATCCTGTTGAAAAGTCTTATCCTTTTGAATTTCTTGAAGATAATATCCCTTAATTTTTATTGAGAGTTTTCTTAGGTGATTCTGGTTATCTAAGATGTAATTAACTATAGGGGCTTGCCATTATAGGAAACATTTCTGAACTCAGCTTAATATAAACCCTATTTAATTCTTTGTATTAAATAGGGGAAATTGTCGGTCAACATAAAATGATTTTCGTAGACTTAAATGGATGTCATACAATCTTTAGTTTATTTAATCGAGCCTTCATCAGTAAGTAATGTATCTAGCCCTCGGGATATGTGCACTACTTGCGGTATTGGGCTCATTTATTTAAACTATTAGGGATATGAGATTGGTTCGGTCTAGTATTTTTAAAATTTTAAAATACTATTTTTTTCAAATTATATATGTATTAAATGAAATTAAAACGGGTGTTAGGATATCCACCCTAGCAGCCGACAACTTAACAACTCCCAACTTTTTAGTGTTGACACCCATTATGGTGTTTAAATATCATAATCCATACATCCAAAGTATCATGTTGTAGAAGGAATCGATCAAAGCTTCCGGTAGGCATTTTCGGGGAGATTAGGGTTTAGAAGGTCGTACCCGCACGATAATTTGGGGTGCCCATCGACACCAAAATCCTTGATATAATGACCATAAAAAGACATTTCTTTGAGTTTATGGGACTGTATTTTATTCATACACACTCTCCTGTAATCTACAGATTAAAAAAATCCTTCATCGGGCAATCCCAATGAAAATTAGAGTTTTTGGGGTTAGACGGGCGCCTAGGTGCCAGACTCTGACATCTAGATGTCTGGTTGGGTGCCTAGGCACTAGAACAACCCTAATCTCTTCAAACCAAGAACACAAAAATTAGGCACCCACCCTTCCCGTGGTGCATAGGCTCCCAAAATAATCCATAACGTCTGAAACCGAGAGCACGTAGAGTAGGTGTTGGGAGGGGGGCGTTTAGGCTTTATGCCAAGCACATGTCCACTTTTTTCTCAGATTTCTCACCTGGAACACCTCCCTAGGCAATTGAAAAGTGTAGATTTACCTTTGATTTGGTGATATGTGCATGGGGGGTAGATAAAGTGGTGATTTTTTTTGGATGGTGCTAAGGTGAGTTGGCATCCCATTTTTGGGCAAAAAAGGGGAAATATTTGAGCATCCTAGCTTCTGGACTTCCATTGGGGTTTCTACTAAACTATTCTTCAGTGTTTTTCTCCTTGGGGCAAACCATCTTCTTCCCTAGAGAGCTGGAGTTTCCTCTTTCTGGGAACATCTTCTTCCTTAGACATAAAGGGCTTTCCTGGAGGCTTTGGCGGGGAGAACTTAAGAGAAAGGTGAGATAAATAGTTTACTTCCTACATCCCTCTTCTTCTTCCTATTCCTCTTCTTTTGCATTTTTCAGCAGGTAAATCTCTTTTCCCTCCTTTCCTTGTTCCTCCCCTACCACTTTTCCTGAGAGTGCAAGGGGTTTTCTTTGGAGGAATCACCTTGAGAGGACAAACAAAGTGTCATCTCTCCTACTTCAAAGGAGAGCTTCTTCACTCTTTGGGGAAAGAGAGGAG
>NW_018164869.1:1079242-1115516 GCF_001263595.1 Phalaenopsis equestris | reverse complement strand
AAGAGTGGAGGTCGAAGCTTTGAACTTCACCAGATTATCCTTGTAGAGGAGAGCTTCTTCACTCTCTAGGAAAGGAGTGGAGTGAACTTTGTCAAAGCAAGGTCGGAGCTCATAACAGCCAAAGAGAACATTTTGATTAACCGTCAATATGGTGAGAACTCTTCTAAAACTCTTGTTTTTTATTCCTAGAGCTACTAGGTCTGGATTTTAGAACATTTAGGTTAGGTTTTTGTGCTTAGTGTAAGCCGAATAAGATTTGGTGATTTGTGTTTTCCCCTTACATATCCTTGAGCAAAACCTACCTCTTAGAACCCCAATTTGATCTTCTGGGAGACTAGCAAGCTTGTGTCCATTTAGTGGCTTCATCACTTGAAAAATGTGATGAAGCCATCTTGATCTAGAGAACGAGGATTTTATTTGATCCTCGATCCATATACGACGAAGGCTACGTTCATAAGAGAAATCGTTCATTTTCCTGTAGATTTTCTCATATAGAAAAGTTCCTTAACTTTATTGATTGGTTAGAGGTAAGGCCTCTGTTACAACGAATAACAGACATGTATATATTACTTTGTCATTTCATTCCTTGTGAGTTTGCTATGATGAGCCAATCTTTTTTGTCAAGCACCATCGTGCTATCATTTTTATGCACGTCTTTAGATTACGCGCATTGAATGATTTTTTTTAAATTACATAAAAAATGTAATCTTTTTGCGTGCTTCATTGATCAACCGCCCTAGCAGGTCTGATCGACCATCCTTCGTTGCTTCGACCAATCAACTGCCCTCGGGCCAATCGGTTTGATAGACCTTTGTCATTGGCTTGATCGGTAGGCTGCTACTATCATGATGGACTCGGCTTACCTTTCTTCATAGATCGGTTGCCTACGACAATCTGATCGACCAACCTTTGCCGCTTCAACTGATCGGTCGCCCTCGACCTGATCAGTTTGATTAACTTTTTTTGTCGACTTGACTGGTCAGCTGCCATTGTCCCGATCGGCTCATCCGAACATTCTTCGTTGATTAGATGCCCATGTTGGCTGATCAACTATCCTTGATCCACTTGATTGATCGGTCATTACCATCCCAGTCATATTAATGTATCATCTTCCATCAATCGGTCATCCACATGCCGACCCAATCTACCACTTCCATCAGGTAGAACAATTGACCAGCTCTGGCTTTTATCTGCTCGATCGACCTTTCTTTGTCGATCGGTCGCCCATGCCAGTCTAATAGACCACCTCCATTAGTTTGTCTGATTGCTCGCCCCTGGCCCAATAAGATCCACCAACTTCTCTTCATCAATTAGCTGACCACACCAGTTCAATTGAACTCTTCCTTCAGCTTGACCAATCAATCGCCACTGGTTTGACTGGCTCAACCAACCTTTCTTTGTCAAGTGATTGACCCGGCTTTATCGATCGTCACCAGTCCACTTGATCAGTCGGCCACCACCGACCTGATTGCATCAATGGACCATTCTTCATCGATTAACCGTCCACATTATTGTTTTGATTGGTTGTCGTTCATCGATTTGATCGATCAACCACCACTAACTTGATCGTATCGATCGACCATCCTTCATTGATTGGTCGCCCATGCAGGTCCAATCAACCATCTTCGATCTATTCAATTGATCGGTCGTCATTGGCTCGATCGTATCGATCGACCATCTTTCATTGACCAGCTGCCAACACTGGCCTCATCAACCATCTTTGGTCTATTCAATTGATTGGTCACCACTAGCCCTATCATATTAATTGAACTTCCTTCATTGATCGGTCATCCATGTTTGCCCAATCGACCATATTTGATCTAGTTGATAAATCAGCTGTCACTAGCTTGATCATATCGATCGACTATCCTTCGTCAATTGGTCGCCCACGTTGGCTCAATCAACCATCTTTGATCTATTCGATTGATCAACTGCCATTGGCCCAATCATATTAAACGACCATCTTTTGTTGATTGACCGCCCATGCCAACCCAATCAACCATCTTCAGTCTATTTGATAAATCGATCGACAGTGGTTTGATCTTCTCGATTGACCATCATTCATTGATCGGTTGCCCACACCAACTCAATCGATCATCTTCGGTCTATTTGATCGATCGTCTGACACTAGCGTGATCATATTAATCGACCATCCTTTATCGATCAACAACCCACTCCGACCTGATTTAACATATTCGAACGATCAGCCACTACCGACTCGATTATATTGATTGACCATCATTATCAATCATCTACCGCTAGCCCGATAATATTGATCAACCATCCTTCATCGACCATCCACCCACGCCGGTCAAATCGACCATCTTTTGTCAATTTGATCGATCAACTTCCACTGACCCGATTATATCAATTGACCATCTTTCATCGATTGGTATTCTACGCCAATTCGATTGACTACTTTCATCGCCTTGATCAATCGTCTACCACTGGCTTGATTATGTCGATCAATTTCAGTGGAATGTTGCATTATTGAATGGTTATCTCATATTGCTTGCACAAACACATTCGCATCACGCACCCTATTGTGTATCCATGAGCATATGCACTCATATGCTTGTGGTGGGATTCTATGCCCCATTTTAGTATGTTACTTCATGCCTATTTTGTGACATCCATATGTCATTGTGCATCACGTCACTAGTGTTTAAATTTACACTTGTGCACTCTTGCATGCTTGCCTTGCATGGCATCTTGCATGTTTGTTGCTTGCATGTTTGAGTCTTTTTTGAGTTACTGTTCTCACACCCTCACTCTGAACACCCGTGTGTCTTCTTCGGGGATGGCTTGCACACCATGCCTAATCAGTGTGTAATTCTCTTTATCAGGAGTTACAACACTTTCTCTCTGTGGCACCACTCCAAATTATCGTAGGTATTTCCTCGAGCCACTTCTCCTCACTCACTTTTTCACCTTCTACGACACTGCTTTGAACTGTCATAGGTATTCCCTACTCTTTCACATCCTACGATAACACTTCAGATTGTTGTAGGCATTTTCTTGAGTCATTGCTCCTCGCACACTCATTTCTGACACTCATTTGTCCTACTCGGGGATGGCTTGCATATTAAGCATACTCGATGTGTGATTCTCTTTAGGGAGAAGAGCACCACCTAACTTATGTTGTGTGTCATGCATGCATATTTCTGCACTATCTACACATTCATCATTAGTATACGCCACCGTATCTTTGTGATGAAAGTTTTTTATCTTGTAATTACTCTTACTCTGACAGAGCAATCATGAGACATTAGATCACTTTGCATTTGCGTGTGCATTCTTGATTGTCTCTACGATTAAGTCGGTTTATTAGTTGAGTGACCCATTGATGATTATGATGCATTAGTGAGTATTGCCTATGAGGATGTCTCAGTGAGCAATACTAGCTATCGCATCATAACTAGCACGCATATGTTTTGCCAAGGTTCCAAAGGGTCTAATGGGTGCCACTTAGGCTTTTCTTTACTTGGGACCTATTTTACAGTATAAAAAATTTATAATTTTATTACTTATATGCATCATATTTTCAAAACCTATTTTGAAATTATTTGCATTTCTAGCTTAAACAATACAAGAGTTCAACCTTTTGAAACTTAAGTTTTTTTTTATAAAACTTGCATCTAGTGTCATCTCTTAGAATTATTGGATCCTTAGGATGGGGCTAGGGATGACAACCCCACTAAAACATTTACTAAGCCTTTGATCTACACCTGCACACACTTAGATGCTGTGATTAGGACACTATACATTAGAGGTGTGCTAGGCTAGGACTAGGGTGCTAGGTAATATTTTTTATGTCCTAACTATAGTTCTGTGTTGGTTTGGTTGCCCAAGCAAGACATCACTTTTTTGTGTTTTTGTGTGTTTACTGGGGTGTGAGACGTGCGCACTAGTTTGTTATGGGTGGTTTCTTGTAAGGAGCAATGTCCAATGGGTAGGAGCTGTAATGATTTAAAGCTAACATTTTACTTGCAGGCGTTATTAAGCTCTCCTTTTGTCGGGCATGACTCATCATGCTGCATGCCTTTAACTTGTACTAACCCCTCTGTTTTAATGATCAAGTCATTTTTTAACTTTCTCTTTGTACTTTTTAGAGTCCTTAGAAGATACTATATTAGAATCAAGGTACGAGAACAGGTTCTAAGACACCTAACAGGCAAGATCACATGATGAAGACCACTAGGTGCAAGCTCTTGTCCCATACATTAGTTCTAAATCTCATTCATGTATAGAATTAGTACTAGGTGTGTACATATGTGGTGTTTGGCGGTCTTTTTCTTTTATGGGATATTTTGTCAACCTAGTGGCACCCAACCTTTTTTTATTCTTTTTATTTATCTTGTTTTACTTTCTTACAGTGTTCTTGACTTAGTTTCACCATAATTTGCTTGTGGTATGTCTGGGAACAGTGTGAATATAATTTAGGCTCTCTAAGGACCTAATTTTCTTAAAAAATCTTAATAAAAGCTCAAGTCTAATTAAAATTTAGGATTAAAATATTTCAAGATTTTCTAAGAAAATATGTCTTTACTTTTTTGTATGGCCTTCAGATCAGATTTTAAACAGGTTGCATAGCACGACTTCCTCCCAAGTCATAATTAATATGGCCTCCACTTATTAGATAACTACATATTATCTGCATGTTTTAAGGACAAGTCATTGTGCTTCTCTAACCTGACTAGCTCAGTGTAGATTTCTACTTAGGTGGTTGTCTAGAGCGCTTAGGGTGTTAGAGTCTTCCCCAACCCAAATGAGGAATAAGTCCTTTGTGGGAGCATCTCGGGCTTCATAGCTGTACCTCCTTTCTCTCGGCTTCCTCGTCACTTTAGTAGGTATGAGTCCCACCTCTACTCCTACCTACATAGGGTCATAGGATTTAGAGTTTCCTTCTCTTAACCTTAAGGCTATCGAGGTTCTCTTGAATGATGCAATTCATGGATTATTGACAAGGAACCTCCATTTGTATTGGGTCGACTAGCTTCACAATCAGGTAGACTTGGGGTAGGTCCTAATAGCTTGGTATGATAGATCCGTGTTATCCTGGCTATGTGACACAATGAGATCTTTGAAAGCATTGAAATGCTGGTGAGATAATCATCATTTGTAACACCTTTCACTAGTCATCACTTGAATGTAAGCAGGATTCCTTTAATCAAGAGTATTATTGGGCATCCCCGAAGATGTAACTAACCATAGGGATATGTCCCTTTGAGAGTTGCTCTTGACCACAAAATAAGCATACACACTTGAATCTCTGGTTGTGGATTTCTTTTGGAGGGTCTTCTTCGTCGATATGTTTCAAAGAAATTTTGACCTAGTCTCATTTTGGACGTAGGCTCTTGGGCTATCATTTAAGTTTACTTTACAAAAGTTCTCTACATTCATTCTCTTATTTGTCTACCTTCATTGTATGTTCTTTTTTTTTTTAATTCTTCTCTTCTCCAGATCATCCATATGATCCATAGGAGATATTCATTTGAAAAAAGAAATCATATGATGAAAGACAAACTGACAACTCCTAAGAAAAATAGAAAAAAAAAACAAAAATAAGTCTATACCATGTTGTTGTTTGTAGCCCTGTGCTACTACCCTTGCCTTGGCATGAAGAATGGTTCCAACTAAATTATGCTTTGTTTTATAGTTATTTGCAACCAAGGATGTTCTGTGATGATGAAGAAGGGGATAAAATCCAAGTTTCTTAGGATAGGAGGGCTTGAAATTTCTTACACATAGCTTTGCATCAATAGATGTGCTTGGCAGCCTCATGATAGGAGTTGGGGTCCTTGAGGATATTTGTAATAGTATGTTGCAGGTTGAAAATGGTTTTGGGTTTGAGGCAACCAATTTTACCTTTGGTAAGCAAGGAGGGTTGTTGGATGAGTGAGGCTGGGAGGACAATAGGGGTTGGTATTGTAGTTGTTGTAGGTAAGAAGGATTGGATTTTAGTGAGGTGAGGTGGGGCTTTGTGAATTCATCATTACAAAAGGAGGGTGTAAGGCTTAGAGGGGAGTTGTGATTTTGTGTTGGGGACCTGACAAGGTGGGAACTAAGGTTAGAAGGAGCATGTGTTTGACGAGTTAGCAACGAGTTTGGGAAGGGATTGTGAAGTACTTAGGTATTGAAAAGTAGTTTCATAAAATATGACATGTATTGAGATGCAACTTTTACTAGTGAAAATTCCATAGAATTTGTGGCCTTTATGAATGAGAGAGTATCCAATAAAGACCAAGGATTTGATCTAAATGAGAATTTGTTCTTCGCATGGGGAGTTAAATAAGGAAGGATAAACAACTGATGGTTTTCAGGTGTGTATATTGAGGTGATTTTTGAAGTAGCAGCTGAAAGTGAGGTTTGTTGCTGGTATCTGTTGAGGGGAGAATGTTGCTTAAGGAGGTCATGGTTTGAATTATGCCAGGACACAAAGTGGAAGGTAAGGTTGCAGTTTTCATGAGAGCCATATACATCTCCAATATATGTCGATGCTTTCGCTCGATGGAACCATTTTGCTAGTGTGTGCAAGGGCAGCTATGCCGATGTTGAATCCCTTGACAAAACAGATAAATCTGGAGAATGCAATTGACATATTTCCCTCTGCCATTTGTTCTGAGAATTTTTAAAGGTGTGTGAAATTAGTTTTCTACCATTGACTTGAATGTAATGAAAGTAGTAATAGCATCGGATTTTTATTTCAATGGATATAACAAGCAATAATGAGAATAATCATCAACAAATATGTAGTATTTGTAATCTTGTGAGGAAAGAATTGGGAGGGCCCCCATACATCTTAGTAGACTAATTGAAGAGGTTTATTAATACTATGCAATGACTAGGGAAACTTTAAATTTGCGGTTTTTAGCTATATTACATAGAATACAAAGAGGATGTAGAATCATTATCTTCAACTATAAAAATTGTCTTGCTAGTTGACAGAGAACAGAGGCATGCAGATGGTTAAGTCAAGCATGTCATGATGATGTCAGAGTTGATGTTGAGATTAGAGCTTTGTTAGATCGAACTGCTGTTCTTGTTGCCCATAGAAGAGGTTAAAGATCATTGTGGCAGGACCACTGAAGAGAGTTTTGTTGGTCATGTTATCACTAACCGTGTAACCTGATTTATCATAATGGAGAGACATTCATTCTCAACTATTAATTTTTGGACTGACAAAAAATTGGAAGAGAGATTTTTAACATGAAATAGAGGATTTAGTTTGAGCTTACAGTTGTAGGTAGCAAGACTTGCCTGACATGTGTGTTAGGGAGGGATTGGTTGTTACCGATGGTTATTTGTTGGTGAACATTTTAGGGATATCATTGTTGAAGGTATTGTTGGTTTGTAGATAAGTGAGATGTGGCACCTGTATCGAGTAACCATTTTGTATCTTGAGAGGCTGGGTTTGCAACCAACTAGATTGCAGTGGAGATGGAGCTTTGTTGGGTGGATCCATATGATACCAACAATTTATTGTCAAGTAGCTTGGATTGGAGCAGATTTGACATGTAAAAGGATTTTTTTTTGTTTGGGATTGCGAGTGGTGGAGAGGTTCAGAGGGATCACGTCATTTTCCACGCTGGGTGTAAAGGGGTATTTGGGACCGATTAGGGCTGAGTAAATCTTTTTATCATTCAACTGCTAAGTTATCTTCCTCGCTGCATAGTAGGAAGTAGAGATCATCTAGATTGATGTGTTGAAAACTTGTTCCGATAGAAGTCTTGAACGCCTGATAAGTAAAGGGAAGACATTAATAATATAATGGATGACAACCTCTTTGTCCAAGAACGAATCAACGATTGTTATGGCATGAACTTTAGCTTTAATATTAGACAAATATTGTCATCATTTGATCTTTCATGGTGATGTTGTGAAGCTCGTTCTTGAGTTGAATTACCTGGAATCAGTTAGTGGATTGAAATCGATGTTCCGAAGTAAGCTAAGGACTTTGCAAGTTCATGACATATGACAATAATGATAGAGATATGGTGGAGTATAGAGCCACAATGAGTTTTTGGTCCACAAGAAGCCAAATAGAATGGTTGGGATTAGGTGAAGTGTAGCCATTCGACTGAATGGTGTAGGAGGGTGGGCAAGGAAGCATTCCATCAAGATACCTTCAAACCTGTTGGCTTTGATGAGTTTGAGAATTTAATATCTTCATGTCAAATTGTTGTCGGTGGAGCTGAATATTGATGGATTTCTTGATGTGATTCATAAGAAACTTTAGTTGGGGTGGGATAGAAATACCTCCATACTTGATAGAATTACCACTGGATTCTGATGAGATTGGTTTGAGGAATAGTCAGGCATCTTATTGAACAAGGTATTGAGTTTTCATTGGGAAGGGGGGCTCTGATCCAAGAAGAAGATGAATCCTTGTGAGCAGAACCAGGCCTTGAATGCAGCAGGTTTTTGGAGCCAAGAAGAAGAAGATTGGATTGAGACGCAAAAAGAAAATCGGAGAAGCAAAACTGGAGAAAAGAATATAATAAATTAGATAAATGCTTGAATAATTTATTAGTGTCGTAAGTTAAAAATTATAATCCTAAGCCAATACAGAAAGTCTATGAATAGACCCACTACTGCTTCAGCCAAATCAAAAAAAATCGGAAGATAAAAAACATATACATGTTTTTTGAGCATACATTTAATAATAAATGATCTTTGTAATATAATTATACACTAAAGTTTGTTACTTATGTAAATCCTAAGAAGTGAGAATTTAAATAATAACGAATGATATACAATTTTTCGCTTGCCTTGTTTCTTTCTATCTTCCTTCCTCATGCTAGTATTCTATTCTTCAATGTTGTTGTGGTATCAGTGTATTAAAAAATGTGTCAACAACTAAAATTTGTCACCTTGTCTAATTTTCCTTCACTTAGCTCTATGAATCAATGAATTAATTTTTCATCTAATGTTGCATTGCATGCTAAAAATCTAAATACTTTGTTCATTTCTTCTCAACTGAAGTTTTTAATGTCCAACATTACGTTCATCATCACCATACAACTTATATAAGCATCAAACTTATTCACATGGACTTTATTTTTGATAATAAGTATCATGAAACTTTCACAATAAAGTTTTAAGCCATATGATAATTGATACACCAAAATAATATATTATTTTAAGTGTACATTTTATGCTTATTTTTGCTGATATTATTTTCATGTTTTTGTTGCATGTATATCAATTTTTGGCATTTGGAGCAAAAGTAACAAAAAGAAAGAAATTTGAAGCCAAAATAGAGAACGTTGTGATTTTGGCGCCTGAGGCGCCAAAACTGGCACCAGAGGCACCAACTTACAGAGAACTGACACCTAAAGCGCCAGAAGTGGCACTAAAGGCACCATTATATAGAGAAGCGGTGCTTGAAGCGCCAGAATCAATGCATGAAGCGCTAGAACCCAGAACGGTGCAGACTTAAGTAACCCGACACCATAAACGCCAGAGACAATATTTAATGAATTAAGGCGGTTCGAGACAAATTTTGAGCGAATTTTGAAGGATTTAAATGTTTCAAATGTCCCATGAAGTGATTCAATGCATTTAGACACTTTGGAAGGCTCTTTAATGAAGGGATATGTCTATTGAGTGAATGGACATGTCTTTTGGGATTCAAAAGGTGTGACTTTTAGAGAGAATTTGAGAGGAAATTTTGAATTCTTTTTGAGAGGAAATTTTGAATTCTTTTTGAGAGGAGACAACCCCTAATTAAAAAGAGAAGGAGTCTAGGGCTGTGAGAGAGGCGAGTAAGAGAGTTTTGGTAGTGGCGTGAGAGAGAAGAGAGAGGCGAGAGAGAGAGAGAGTGAGTTTTGGTGGTGGCAGAGTTTTGGTGGTGGCGTGAGAGAGAAGAGTGAGGTGTGAGATAGAGTGAGGGACTTGGAGATTTTCTTCTAAGGGTTGTAAGAGGAGACGGAAAGTGAGAAATTTCTTCTTCATTACAATTCTAATAGAGAATTGTGAGTGTTTGTAAAGAGAGAAAGTGCTTAAAGAGAGCTTCTAGGAATTTGCTTGGTTTGCTTGGGAAGGTGTGAGATAAGTTGTGTCTTTTATTTCTTTTTTTGTAAACTTTTTATTGTTTTGTAAACTTATTTTTCTATATGAAATCTGTGTTTTGTTGTTTCATTCTCATGAATTATGAGTAGTATTTTTTATCGTTCTCTCTACTTTGAGATAAGGTTTTGTGAAGAATTGATTTTATTTTATACAGTTTTAAATACCAATAATTTGTGATGATTCGAACTCTGATCTTCATTTACTTTTCGATTTGGCCAATTGAAATGTTAAAATGTGTTGAGAAACATATGATCTGAAAGGGCTATGATTTCTACAATATGGTGAGAGTTACATTCAATTTCATGGGTGAGATTATAATCCATGGGGTTGAGCGCAAATAAATAGGGAAATATACTTTGTTGGACGTAGAATTGAAGATTTTAAGGTGACAGATTAAAATCCTCAATTTGGTCCAATTGATTGGAAACTAATGCGAGATTGTTAGCCCTCATGTGAGGGAGGAGTGGGAGCTCTGGAGTAAGAGTCGGTATCTTCCCAATCTAACCACGAAATTAGGGACCAAACTCTGGTCAACATTCTTTATAGACTTGAAAGAGGGTAAAAAATATGTATATATATATATATATATAAATGATTTTAATTTCTTTACAATCCATATACTCATTGTAAAGGGGAAGGATATTTTCTTAAATTTGAACTCTTCGTCACAAAAACTTTGTTTAGTTTTTATAATTTTACTTTTGAAGTTTAGCAAATAGTTTAGTTGACTTAGTTCTTTTAAACTGTATTTTATTTAGCTTACACTCAATTACTTTATATTTGAATTTTGTATTTAAGTTTTGTAGTTTGAATTTTGTGTTTTACATTATAACCATAAGAATTTCCAACTCCCTGTCCCTGTGGGATCGATGACTCCACTAGAGCTCTTTATTACTTGAGCGATACATATACTTGTGTTATTATTACATGTTTGACAGTTTAAATATTTTAAAAGATAAAATTATTTTTACTAAATTTATTTTTATTGGGATTGAATTGCATATTTATTATTAGTGATGTCATGTGTATTTTATAATATTGAAAAATATTTACAAAAGCAACACATAACAAACCACACATCAATAATCTGTGAAGAAAATGATAATCTCGGTGTGCATGTTGGTTGGGTTGATTTTTAAGTCAAATTTAGGTTTTGGCTAAAGTTGATTATATTTGGTTTAATTTTACTTTGATTGATTTTAACTTTTGTTTAGTTTGATTTTATTTTAGGCTTAACTAGGGTTTAATCAAGTTTCAGCTCAAGTGGGGTTCAAGTTGTAGCTTAGAAAAGCTCAATTCAGCCTTCGAGTGACACTAGGAGAGAGCTCCTATGTCCCAATGAAACTGAAAGTAAATTTAATCACAAATCACACACCGCACTCTTGAAACACATTGAGTAGTAGGAGAGCTAATGCTAAAGCTCTCCATTCAATAAGCCATGAGTTCAGCTTGCACAATTAATTTTGTGAAGATTACCAAACATACCTCTTCATTCTTATGTATTTATATATCCAACACTTACCTATGCATGAAAAAGTATATTTCATGACATTTATAAATGTAGAAAGTAAGATTTATGTGCTATATATGTATATGCCCATAAATTAGTTGTTATGTATCTAAATGCTCCATTTTCTTTTAAAAAATTTACATTCATCAACACAAATACTCGTGCATTTATGTATCTAACACCTAAATGTTCATATTTATATGCATTCCACTCAAATTTTGATATCACATCAAAAATATCATCATTATTATCTTCTTAAAAGTGAAGTATATGTTTTAATGAGTAAATTTCTTACATAAATGAGTTATAAGTGCAAATATTAAATTTTAGTTGTTAGATATGTAATAACATAAGAATTGTGTGGAATGTATGTAAATTTCAATTTTTTAAATATTTTATATACAAATGCTTTGTCTTAGTATTAATATGTACTTGTACTATTTTGTAATATTGCAAAAAAAAAAAGTTACATTTCGCAAGCCTTTGTCCTCGCTTATGGAGCGTATATTTTACAAGTATTGGGCTGGTTCGTCTTGATACAACTTGCATACGTTCCCAAACCAGATAAATTTAAAGGTTGGCCCAAAAGGCCGCTTTAATTAGCCAACTAAAGAAGAAAATCCAGCGTCCATTAAAATGGGCCAAACCAGCCGGTTATTTTTTGTTACTAATAAATTGCTTTTTTAGCAGCATTTATGATTTATTTCAGCTCGCTCGTAAATGCTAAACGTTTGATTTTTAACGCCGTTTGAAACTTTTGAGCCTTTAACATAGAGAGCTCAAGTTTGGCTCATAGGCTCGTTCAAAACTACTTGGGTTCAAAACCAGCTCGTATTCAAAATTAAACTCGATTTAAACATTTTTATCGTGTTCCGCTCGTTAAAATTAATTGGAAAAAATAGATGCAGAATATTTGATTCGAACCTAGACCAAATCAATGCAAAATAAAGCACATAACTACATTACCACATGAGCTGTTATGATTTAAACTTAGATATAAATATATATAATATAATATAATATAATATAAAAAATTTATTATTATTATTTTTTATTTCGAGCTAAAATAAGCCAAACATGAGTGAACAAAGAGTTGTTCTTGTTCGGCTCGTTTAAAATTTTCATATTTTTATTCTAAGTTTATGTTTAAGCCAACAACCTAAAATTTTAATTTTATTATATTTATTGTATACGCTAATATTGGATTGCAGAAACGGAATCGAGACCACCCACCAACATGTCTAAATCGAGACGATAAACTAAAGTGACCAAATCACACCGATCAGCCGAAATGGCAGAAGTGGTCGAATCAAGCTGATCAGTCGACAAAAGGTTAAACTCTAGATTGAAGTACCATCCGATCAATATTAAAAACATTTGTAAATTTTCAAGGCTTAACTTCATCGCCCAAGATAGGGCAGTCGTCGCGTTGCCGACATCAAATTATGCACCGTCTGCAGATCTTATTCACATTAAAGCAATCCTATAAAGGATGTCAGAGGAGGCCTGCCAATGAAGAAAGAAATATTGTGTTCAATATTTTATAATTAATACCTTCTCCTTTATAAAAAATAGGAGGGAAAGACTTTTGAATCTTTTTTCTCGCTCTCTCTCTCCCTCTCTATCTCTCTAAGGAGTTTTTGATATTTCTAAATGCCTCCATCAAGGATTACTGTTCATCTCTCTCCCGTCTCATTTTACCATAGCCACAGGAATCTTCTGCTGGATTGTATGATATCACGAATTATATGAGATCCTACGCCTCGAAATAGATTCAACATTTATAAAGCATTACATTCAAATAGTAGAAAATGGAATACACTAAAAATGAATAAAAAAATGATTTTTATTCTTGAAGAATTTGTTTAGAGTTTAGTGTTTCAGCTAATCAAGTTCCAAGATAGCTAAAGGACAAATTTTTAAGATAAATTACGTATAAATTTAATTTAACAAAAATAATACTTATTTATTTATTTATTTATTTATTTATAAACATACTAAGTCGAGCCGCATTTGCTCAATTTGGTGATTGATGCTTATTTTACAAAAGAATATTCTAAGAAGTTTAATTTAGAAGAAATGTAATTGATTTTTAATAAAGGAATATTTAAGCTTAATAAATTTTTATTTCAATTAAAATAACAGTTTTTTAAATAATATAATTTCAATAAAAATAACAAGTTGATCTTAAAAAACTCAATTCTAAAAGAAAAATTAATTTTGAATTTTTAAATTGAGTTTTTAAAAGTAAACATAATACTTTTATTAAAAAATTATTCAAAATTAAGTAAATTTATTATTTTAATTGAAAATCAAACTTATTAAACTTAAAAAAAATCCTTTTTTAAACATTAATTATATCTCTCCAAAATTCATCTTCTTAAAATATTCAATTTTTAAAAATAATTTTAAATTATAATTTAAAAAAATAATTTTATTAAATTTTGTCACGCAGACACCAGTTTGTGGTACACAGACATAATTTAATAAAATTATAACTTTGAATTATAATATAAATTATTTTTAGATGTTGAATACTTTAAGAGAATGAAAATTGGAGAAATGCAAGTATTTTTTAAAAAATGATTATTTAAGCTTAATAAATTTAAGTTTCAACTAAGAAATAAAAATATTTAATTTAAAATAAATTTTTAAATAATAGTTTTTTTTATAAAAATAGTATTTTTATTTTAAAAAACTCATTTTTAAAAGATAAATTAATTGAAAAAATTAATTTTTTTTTGAAAAAAATAGCTAAAAAACAACACCCTAGGAGCTTGTTAGTCAAATTTAACCTAATGTCTATTTAATTTTAATATAAAATACACTCAAAATATGTATTATTTAAAATTAATATTCAGACTTAAATTTGCTCGATGAAATACTTCTTTAAGAAAAAAAATAATTTAAAATTTAAAAATTAATATCTCTTTTAAATTATTTAACATATTATTTTTACTAAAATTTTTCTAATTAAAAAATTATTAAGAATTAAATAAATTTAGTTTTTAAATTAAAACATAAATAAATTTTTATTTAAAATTAATAATATTTTTCCAAAATATAATTTTTGAAGTATCTTATTTTTTAAAATAAGATTAAATTTTAATTTAATAAAGTAAATTTTATAATATTATGCTAGCAATTTGAATCGGATTGATGATTCTAGTGATATCATAGGATAGATTCTTTTTTAGGTTTGGTGGAAATTCTTCTCCTCGCTAGCATGTAGAAGCCTCAAACTCTATGTGAGTCCTATATGGAATCTTGTTAGTGAATTCATCTTGTTGTTTTAGTTTTGGGCAAGTTTGCCCCTTTTGCAGCCAATATTCATAAAAGAGAAAATTGATTTTATATGTTTCATAACACTAGAAATTTGAGGAACATATTTATTATTTATTTTCTTAGAATATATGCCAAATTTCTTTCAACTAAAAATATCTCTTTTATAGAGCAAGCGAGTGATTAGAAATGTTTTGGTCAACTAGTTGTCTTGTGTGAAGAACTAATTTTGTGTTATATCAAAAGTTTAATTGACTTTATTTTAAAGTGCTACTCATTTCCGACTTTTGATTTCATATAGTGCATAGACATGCACACATTAGATTTTTCATAATCTGAATCATATTCGAATGAGTTGCTAGGAGAAGTTTAGATTAGTAATCAAAATATGAATTTTGTTTCATAAAAAACAGAGTCATCAATAGTGCCTGAAGTTTTGCTAGAAGTTGTGATTGATAATAACAATGAAGAAGTTCTCGCTAAAAAAGGTAAGGAAGGGAAAGTAAACAATGTGGCAGTATTTTGTGGAGATGACATTTTATATTAAGGGGGTCTCGACTTCTTTTTAGCAATGCATATGTTGGCGAACAGAATTTCACAAATCTAAAACGAGAACTAATTTTCAACTACTACTACATATAAGAGAATGTGAACAAATAAAAACTTAGAGAACGCAAGCAGTTGTTTTTTCTAAAAAATGACAAAAATTGTTGTGTTTTATTTCACTTGGTGTTGATGCAGATGTTGAGATCTCAATGTTTCACAATCCAAAGAGCTATAATCAACAAAAAGTTAAAGAACTTATTTATAAAACAATAATAGTGCATGAATATCCATTCAATATTGTTTTGCTTACACAGTTTTACATTTTATTGAATGTCTTAAATCCAAATTATGAGAAAGTTTTAAGAAACAATAAAAAAATGATTGTATGGCGATTTATGAGTTTGAAAAAAAAAGTTGAAAAAATAATTTAAGGATGTTTATAGGCTTTCATTAACTTTTGATTGTTGGACATCCATTCAAACAATTGGAAACATGTGTCTAACCACTCATTATATTGATCAATCTTGGAATATTCAAAATGAATCTAAATTTCATTGAATTTGAGTCACCTCATACCGCTACATTCATTTATGATGTTATATGTGATCATTAATTGGATTAGAATATGCATGATAAGGTGTTTATTATCACTTTAGATGACATTAGTAATAATGTTGTTGTTGTTAGCTTGCTTAACTCAAATTTTATGACAAGAGAAAAATTACATTTTAAGGGGCACTTCTTTCATATTCATTATTGTGCTCACATATTAAATATTATGGTGCAAGTTGGTTTGAAAGAGATTCATGACATCACTCATAATGTTAGAGAGTCTGTGAAATATTTCAAGAATTTACTGGTAATGTTGCATAAATTTGTTGAGATATTTAAGTAAGTAGGGATATCAACATCAAAGAGTTTGTGCATTGATGAACATATAAGGTAGAACTCAACATACTTAATGCTTGAATATGCTCTTGTTTTTCCGAAGGTGTTCACTCACTATGCAGATCGAGATAACAATTTTAATTATTTGTCATCAAATCTAGATTGGGAGAAATACAAGAAAATAATTTTTTTTGTTATTTTTGATAATGTGACAAATATGATTTCTGGTTCTTTCTACCTTACCTCAATTATTTTTTTATCTACTATGATGCATATCAAGAACTAATGTTGGATGTGTCAACTTCATCAAATGAACATGACCCTTAGAACTAAATTTAATAAATATTGGGATGAGTGTAATTTAAATTTAATAATGTCTGTTGCAGCTATTTTAGACCCTTAGTTGAAAATAAAGTTAATGTGTTTTAGCTTTGTCAAGATATATACATCCGTTGGATTAGATTAGTAAATTCAACCAGTTGAATATATTATGTGGGAACTCTATAATAGTTATGCAAACGATATTGCTAGCTCCGGTTCTACAAGTGACAATTTATCTTCATATTCTCTAACTGGTTTAATTACTCCATAAAATTTTAATTGTATGCTTGCTCTTATTGATTTTGTTGTTTCATATGTTTCAGTTCAACATTCAAAATCAAATTTACAAGTCTATCTAAGGAGTGTCTATTTCTGATTAATAATGAACAATTTGATATTTTTGAGTGGTGGAAATTGCACACTCTCAAGGATCCTTACTTATCCAAAACGACTAAGGATATTTTGTCAATTCCAATAACGACAGTTATTTCAAAATTTGTATTCAATACTAGTGGGAGTGTTCTTAATGATTATAGAAGTCCACTCTTGACAAAGATAGTGAATTCACTAATATGCTCATTTAGTTGGATTATATCTCCCTGAGTTTTTCGAAATCTCTCTTGGTGATTTCTCTTACGAATTAGTTTTTATAGCATGTCTACTTATTCATCATATTACTAATATTTATAAATCTTTTGTACGAGCAAGAATTATTTGAAGAGAAACATCTTAAAGTGAATCTGCTTAAGCAAATAGAAGGAAGGTTCAAAGATTGAAGAAGCAATTTCATTTATATTTTTCATTGCATGCACTTTATTTTTATTTTGGATAATTATTATTCAATGGCTGGTTTGTTCAGCCATCTGTGTTGTACTTAATTATTTCTTGTCTGCTTCATACTGGTGCTAACTATTAATTTCTTGATTAGGGTAGCTATGATGGTTTGCTTATAATGTTCCTTGATTATGGCTTACAGTATTCAAGGCTTTAAATGTTCCTTGATTATTCTTAGGAACAATTTAGGATGTTCCTTTGATTATGCTGGTTTGCTTAGAATGTTTCTTGATATTTTTCTCTCATTGTCTTTAATTCATTTGAATGATGGTAAATTATTGCACTGACCAATTTGATGCCAGTTGATGAATCTACTGAAGAATTGGATAGCTACATTTATCAAACTATAAGGTTCTTCTCTTGTTTTTTTTTTGTTTTTTTTTAATATTTTGGATTATTTACATGCATACATACCAATCAATCCTTATATATTTGCTGGAAGGTTCAAAGACTGGTGGTATTTTTTACGTGATATGAATGATTTGGGTGGAATAAATGTAAAAAAAACAAAGTATAGTTGTTATATATGTGAATTCATGGAAATTGGTGGTGTGTATCTTAGTGCCACCACTATTTTTTAATTCGATTATGTTAAATTTTCTATTGGAGGGGAATTCACAGTTGATTTGTGCATCTATTTTACCTTTTCATGGAACATTGTAGAAAATTTTGAACTCTTAAGCATGTTATGATTTCTTTGAAAATTGAAACCAGACAAGCACTGGGTTATTTGGCTAACAGGGGCACTGAATCTAACATTTTATTTAGGTTGGTTATTCATGTTGTTGGGTTATCCTTAGCTTATGCTATTCTTAGCTTTTCATAGTACATTAAATACCTGGGGAGTAGCTTCTTTTATTATTAGCTTCTGTTATTCTTAGCTTAAATTGAAAAGCTTATGTTATTCTTAGATTTTCATAGTACATTAAATACTTGGGGAGTTACTGGGTTATTCTTAGCCAACAAGCTTATGTTTTTCTATTTTTAGGGTCTTATTTTTATAATAGTGAGTTAATTAATTACTATGGTGGTATTTTTTTTATTCTTTCTCAATTATAATGCTCCATTTATTATGTCTTATCTTAAATCATAATTTCTTTTAAATATGACATTTTATATATTCGCTAGTGTCTTGCTGAAAATGAAAGAATCCTTACTGCTTGATTGTTTATGTTGTCATCTTATTTGAATTGACTAATAGCTTTTCAATTTATTATGGATAAAATCTCTCATTTATTAGAGGCTATGATGATTACATTTTTCATGTTGTCATCTCGTGTATGCATGTTGTCATCTTAAAGCTTGGTTATTCATGGTGTCATCTGATTGTTTTCATCCCAATTGTTCATGTTGCCATCTTATTTGAATTGGTTGGAAGAATCCTTGCTACTTGATTTTCATTTGTACTTGTACAATTGTTTGGTTTACTTTGAGAATCTCATTATTTTGTTAAGAAGTTACTAAAGGCTATGATGATTACAATTAACAAAATCTCATTATTGGTATGTCAAATGTTTTTGCAACCAGTTTGAATATAAGAATAAATAAAATTGCTTAAGATTATTATTCTAACTCTTTTACACTTTGGAAGGCAACACCTATGCAAACCATAATGGAGGATTACAATAGTTTGTCTGGAATTTAAGTTGATGTTTTAGATATTAACTTTAATTTCACTATGCTTGGAAGACACATAAACTCTGCAAACTTATATTTGATTACATGAAAGGGATGAAAGAAGTTCATAAATTTGAGCCTCAATTAATAGTTACATCTTAACTCTCATTCTCGTTTCTAATTAGTTATTTTTTTTTTCTAATACATGAGTAAGAATTGCAGGTACAAGATCAATATAGGCTCAGATTGTCGAACAGAAAGGTCGAGGAATGAGTACAAAGTCATAGGATTTAAATTTAATATATATTTTTGAAATTTTTAGGTGTTTATAAGAAATAATTGTATGTATAACAAATGTAAAATGTGCAATACAATTTTTTTATTCATATTTGATTTTTATTTGAGAATTTACTTGTACGCTTGTTTAGATTATACGTTTTAAAATTTATAATAAATTTATTTTTTTTAGTGAAAGTAAAATTTTGAAGTAATATAATTATTTCGCCAAAAAATATTAATATTCTTATCGTGTAAAATTTTATATCAAATTTATTCTTTAAAATTTTTTTAGTTAATCAATTTTGTATGGTTTGAAATAAAAATATTAATGCAAACAATTTTATTACATAAAATTATTATTTAAATTTTTTTTTAAAAAAAATTATAATAATTTTATACTCTAACGAGTCAATTTTAAGTGAAATACGAACACAAATACATAAATTGAGCCGAACACGAATCAAATCCGAACTTACTCAAGCTTATGAATACATAGGAACTAACTGACATGCATTTAAATTTTTCTTATAATATTTGGTTTTAAGCTCTTTGATTGAAAAATTTTTTCTGTGCGGACTCCTAACGTAGCTCTACGTGCGGCGTACGGTATTTCTGAGTTACTTTCAGGTTATTTCTGGTTATTTTCAATAATTCCGAAATAACTCAGAAATAACCCGCGGTCTTTATTTTTGGGTTATTTCGGGATTATTTAAAATAACACCAGAAATAACCCTAAAAGCAACTCAGGAATAACCTGCACCGCATGTAGAGATACGTCAGGTGTCCAGACAGAAAATACATGCTTTTGAGCAAAACCGACGATAGTCATATGATTTGACTCGGGGAAGAAGTGCACCAAGTTCCAAAAATATAAACATAATATCATACGAATAAAAAAAAAAAAATAAAGTACAAGTAAAATAAAATAAAAATTCCCAGCGATATCTGCGCCTGGCATGGAACCTCGGGTCGCATTAATGAACACGTTGAAGGAGAAATCAAACAGAGCAAAAAAGTGATTATGAAGGATCTAGAGTAATAACTGTGAATTTCCTTCAATGTCGCTTAATAAATCAAAAAGGTGGGCCCCACACTACCCCCTAGAAATATTGGGCTAGACTTATAGCTAGGGACGCTAAATTTATGGCCTAGCTTAGGAAAAGGTATTGGGATTCTCATTATTTGCTAATTCTTATTATCACCGGCCCTACAAAACCATTAAATGGTCAATTCTAAGTTTTGCGGTTCCATTCGGTTATGTATTAGGGTTGGATATTTGTCAAAATTGGCTTCAAGTTGGGTTAGATTTAACAAAATAGGTAAAAAAAGATTTAATCTTGTATAATTCATGAACTCATATAATTTTAGAGAGATCTTGTGGAAGGAGGGAGAAAAAGCTAAGAGTTCTTCAATAGAGAGAGAGAGAGAGAGAGAGAGAGAGAGAGATGATAAAAAAGTCTAGTTAGGGTCTAGCGATTGCGAGGTCTACTATCTCCCTTTGTTTTCACCTTTTCTTCTTATTTATATGATATGAAGTCTATGTGCTTGTGTTGGATTCTAAAGAATAAAATAGAAAACTAGTTTATACTTGAGCTGGTTATTGTCGACAAAACTATTGGTGTGGATTGTGATGTTGTTAATAAATGATAATTTATATGTTGACAGACTGAAGTTCTCTTCCTTTTGTGTTGAAGAACTATTTGTTGAGCTTGGCAGTGTAGCCAAGTAGTTGTTGACGAGTTTTTGGGAATGTCCAGGCAGTTCGTGCGAGTTTGGAATAAATACTCGGATTGTGTGAGTGAGCTCGACTAGAAGAGGCCGCTTGAATATTAAGGCTTGATAAATTTAGTCAGAGGAACTCACAGGAATACTTTCGTGCTTTGGCGGTACTCGTGGGTAGGGTTGTTAATGAGTCGATTTCGAGTCAAGTTGGAGCAAACTTGAAAACAGCTCTAATAGATTGAGTTCAGATTGAAATCGGCTTGAAATTGAATCGAGCTCTATTCGACTCAAAATTGAAACAAGCTAGCTTAAATTTGAGTTATTTGGATCAATTCTAGCTTGAAATTAGCTCAATCCAGCTCAAAGTTAAAACAAAAAGGCTCAAAATGGGTTATTTGGATCCATTCCAACTCCAAATTGGCTCATAGCTCGTCATATCAATTTTATTTATATATAATTTTTATAGATAAAAAATACTTCGTTCTGATCTTGAGCCAGCTCGAGCCGATCCATGTAGAAATTAGCTTAAAAAAATACTAATATAAAGTTTTTTTGCTCATAGCTGGGCTCGTTTATTTTGATCTGATCTTGAACTAAGCTAACTTTGAATCAATAGTCAAGAGATTAACAATCTTTGAGCTAAATTCACAGTCTTTTTAGTGGGGTTCTTCTAGGCGACAATGAGCTCTCTAGCTTCACGTTCAAGAGTTTGGTTAACGAGTACGATTGATCTAGTCAGTGCTAAACCATTAAGTTCACGGCTAGTGGACTCAATCCATTAAGCCTATAAGGTCCATTTAGCACTTGGCTTTCCTGTTCTTTAAGGAAACTTATTTTTGAATATATTTTTACTTCTCTGATTCTCTTAGTTTTTTATAACATACAACGAAAAGAATGAGAGAATGACGAAATGAGAGAATTGATAACTTATGTTCATGCCTAGAGGGATGAGATGATCGCAATAGGGCCCTGCCCAATTAGGTTTGTTCGGAAACATTTCTATTCATATTCAATTGAAGTGATTCCATAACCAATAAGCTTTATGGACTATGCATTGAAGAATAGTCGCAAGAGTTTACCACTTAGCTCAGACTTCCCTTCCTCTCGAGGTTCAACTATGACTATGGGAAGTAATCGCAAGTATGCGCGTGAAAATCGAGAGTTCTAATATCTCCCTCCCTATTACAATTTTCTTTTTTATTTTTATGCTATGGTGCCTATGTACCCACATAGGGGTCTAAAGAGTAAAATATTAAACTAGGTTCTTGGGCCACATATAATATGGAGCATGAACATACTCGTTATCGAAAAAATTACTGGTGTGGATTTCCGTGTTATAAATGGTGATTTGTATGTTAAAAAATTGGAGCTCTCTTCCTTCTATCTTTAAGGCAATTTGAGCTTGGTCGTGTAGCCAAGTAGTTGTTGACAATCTTGGTGGGAAGGTCTAACAAATTCATGCGAGTTTGGAATAAGAACTCAGACAGTTTGAGCAAACTCAACTGAAAGAACTCACTTGAAGATTAAAAGATGATAAATTCATTTTGAGGAACTCTTAGGAATGCTGACATGCTTTAGAGATACTTGTGAGATCCTTCTGGTCGACAAAGAACTCTATAGCTTATCACATCCATATGTACGACTAACGGATATGATTGGCCTGGTCAGCGCTAGACCATTAAGTGCATGGTTGGTGAGCACAATCCATTAAGCCCACGAGGTTCATTTAGCACTTTAGCTTTCCTTCTTAAAGAAACTCATTTTCAGCCATACAATAAGATAGCAAAAATATTTTCATCTTTCAATAATAACTCAATAATAATAACAACAACAACAACAACAACAACATGTTATTGGTGGCACCAAAATCATTATAATTATAGAAAAGTATCAATTACGTATACATATATTTTAACATTATTCTATTATTCTTTAATCTTATTATTTGATTCATATTTCTTAATTATAAAATATCTAATACAGAGAAAATAAATTAAAAGCAGGGGGTGGGGTGCATATTATTTGTAATTAAGAGACGTTAATCGAATCTGATTGATCAGTTCATAATAATAGCAATGTTAGTTTTTTTGTACAAAAAAAAAAAAAACTAAGGTTTAATTCTAATTATAAAAAAAATTTGAGTAAGTAACATCTTCATATAAATTTTTAAATATACATAATGACACTAGAGGTAATATTTAGCACATTTAGAATTTTAATTTCTTTTTAAAACATTCTTTTGTTTTTAATTATTTATATTCTAATTTTATTTATTTATTTTGATATATATACATAAAATTGTACCAAGATTGATAGTTTTATATCCATAGAAAAATGAGAATATATTTTAAATTTAATAATCTCTCTTTAATTTTCTTCTTCCTCTAAATTCTTGCTCACTACACTCTAGTACATGTTGGCATGCTGCCCAAATCTATCCATGGATCTACCCTTCTAAAACTTAATGCACCACAACAAGTTTGTTGTATATTTCATAGAGATGCTTGGTGACCTTTTCTTGTTTAGTCAATGAACACATCTGCTTTACCTTAAAAGCATTTGAAGCACTCATCAATACAATCCCTTACATGGAGTTTTTAGAATCTTGATTATTGCTCACAAGTGTCTATGAAATTAAAATCGATCATTTTAAAAAATTTTTATATGAATATTTATAGCAACCCAAACCTTCAAATGAGAGCTCATAAAACATTATTGTCATAAAACATGAAAGTAATCAAAGTTTTTGGCTATGATGAATAAATTTTCACTAAACAACTTCTCTTGTCAAACATCTATTTTATTTTCTATCTCATTTCTTCCATTATTCTACTTTTTATCCTAGAAAGATCTAATGATTTTTTTGAGTAAGATTTGCACTTCTCCATAAACAAATATAAACTTAATATTCTTTAAGTTGCATTGAGTATAAACTAATACTAAGTACTAAAAAAAGTATAGTAACATGATGAAGATGGGCAACCAACGAGCAAATGACAGACATGGACTAATGGCAGATGGCATTTTCAAGCAGACAATAGTGGTGACAATGACAAGTTGTGGTAGATTACAACGGTGATAACATTGAGTGGCGTGCAGAAGGGACAGACGTGTGGTCGGTGGCGGGCAATGGCCAATGCCATTAGTGGTGGTAGGGGGTGGCTACCACTGACAACCCTATATATAATGAGGTGCGATTGGAATTAGTTCAAATCTAAAAAATTCTAAATACATTGCAAATAAACTAAGGAAAGAATTTTAAATATATTATTAATTTACATTGCATTTGGATATCTTTCAAACAAATGCAAGAATTTTCAAAATCCATGCGAAGGAATGCAATGCACTCTTTTTGTAGTTAATCGAACAACCCTTAAGACAAAAGTGACTACCCCTAAAATATAAATTTTTGTCATATGATAAGATTCATATCATGTAAAGAATGAGTTTATCCTAGTTGGTGAGTTTAAATGATTATCCTCATGAAAACAAAAAGTATATATTCACCCAAAGTGATAACTTATATAAGGATATATCAATGAAAAAAAGTCAAATAAAAATTAGGAGAGCTATAGAAAAAAATATTCTTATGAAATTTATTTGCATAAGTATCAATGAACCAAAATAATCATTCAAACCTTAAAAGTGTATTTAGCTCAATACGTTTATGTTGAAAAATATTTGAAAGCTTATTACCTTTATTTTGAAAAATATTTGAAGATGTAGAAACAAGTAACAAATAGAATAAAAAAAATCATTCAATCTCTAACTATTAGATATGGCTCATAAACCATAAAGGGACAGATTCTGGAGCAGAGCGGAAGATTTTGTCCAAATCAGGGGAGTTTCCTTATGTGGGTTGGGGGTGAGGTACATTGGTAATTTGGTAATTACATATTATACTTCAGGGTTTTGTAGGGTTATAAATAAGCTTGTATGTAACCCTAGGTGTTACCCCAAATTCTGTAATCTCTTTTCTGAATATTAAAAAGAATTTTCCGCTCTGCTCCCGAGGACGTAGGCATCTTTGCCGAACCTCATTAAATCTTTGTGTTCTTCTGGATTTGTGTCGATTTTTGTTTTTTTTCGCCCTAATTTTTCAACAAGTGGTATCAGAGCCTAGTTCATGGGCAGGAAAAAGATTCGGCGGCGGAGGAAGAGCAGGGTGCGGGTTTCGCGAATCTCAGCAACTCGCGACGCTATTTGCGGCTGCGTGAGGAGTTTTTTTTTGCGACAAACTCCGGATCGAGGGCTTCAGATTCGGCACAGTGCTTCTTCCAAGAAGGTGCGACTTTTCAGAACTTCTTCTGCTTCCGCAAGTAGTTTCGGACGATTGGTGTTAGAAGGTGGAGGCATTGGGTGGAAGAGGCTGGATTCACGAGAGAAGTCGACGTAATCAGGAGGCTCGGTTCACGCTTCGGAGGCTGCTGGGCGAACAAACCAGGAAAGATTGGAAGAATATTCCTTCAGAAGATTTTTTTTTCCTTTGCTGAAATTATTTCCTTTGCTGGAGGCTAAGAGGAAATAGAAGGAATCTTTATTTCTTTTGCTGGAGGCAGAGAGGAAATATAAGGAATATTTCAGCGGAGAGGAAATTATTTGTTTTGCTGGAAAAATTGGAAGGTAGGGAATCTCTAGAGAAAGGAAATGTTTAATTAAAGAAAATATTTAATTAAGGAAATTTAATTAAGATTTTATTTGCTGAAGGCTGCGGGAAAAATGAAAGTTTTTGAAATTCAATTAATTAAAGAAAACATTTTTATTAATTGGGACTTAATTAAGAAAATATTTCAATCTTTTCTTTAAAAAAAATAAATCTGTTGTTTTTTTGGAAAACTTAATTAAGTCAACTTAATTGAGGGAATTTTTTAATCCTTCTTTCTTTTTGAAAAGATTATGAGCAAGAATTTGCAGAATAATTTATTATAGGATCAATTTTAAATGACAACTTCTTGAGCAAAATTTGAGGTGGTGAAGTTCGATGGAACTGGTAACTTCAGATTGTGGCAAATAATAGTAAAAGATTTGTTGGTTCAATAAGGAATCTTAAAAGCTTTGCGGGCAGCAAAACCAGATGTCATGGAGGATGAAGAATAGGAAGAATTGCAACAACAAGAGGCAGCAACTATACGCTTATGTCTGACAGATGAAGTTATGTATCATGTGATGAATCTGAAATCTCCAGGGGAGATATGAAAGAAATTGGAAACTCAGTTTATGGTTAAATCTCTGACAAATAAATTGTAACGGAAGCAAAAGCTGTATGAGCTGAAGATGTAAGAAGGTTCTGATCTGCCATAACATGTTAATGACTTCAATCAAATAATCACAGACCTGTCATGGCTTTTTGTGAATATTGAGGATGAAGACCGAGCAATGATTCTGTTGTATTCACAGTCTTCTTTCTATGAACACCTGGTGACTACTCTTACACACGATAAAGAAACTATGAAAGCTGATGAGATTACTGTAGCATTGCTGGCTCACAACCAGCGGAAGCTGAATGCAGGGGAATGCTCTCACGGCGACAGTTTATATGTTAAGAGTAAGCAGGATCGTGGAAGGAAGAGAGAGAAAGAGGGTTTTAGACGGCAAAATTCTAGATCCAAGTCCAAAGGTAAAAAAACAATTCATTGCTACAATTTCAAGGAGTCAGGTCATATGAAGAGAGATTGTCTAAAGCTCAAGAAACAGACTGGGGAGAAAAGTGATGGATCATCAAAGTCTGTAAATGTGGTGCAGAGTGATAATTCAGATTGCAGTGATGACGATATGCTTTCAGTTTTATCAACTCAGTTCATAGATACATGAATTCTCAGGATGCTCTTATCACATAACACATAATAAGAAGTGGTTTACTTCATACAGGTCAACTAATTCTAACTTAGTTTATTCAGGTGATAATAGATGCTGCAATATTATATTGTTGGTATTCCTGAATTCATGATTAAGATGCATGTTGACACTGTTATAACATTATGTGATGTCAGACATATTTCAGATCTGAAGAAGAATTTGATTTTCTTAGGCACTTTACATAGAAATTGTTTCATTCCTAAGGCAGATGAGGATAGGGAAACCATCAGAATTATTAAGGGTGCACTGACTGTGATAAAAGGAAAGTTAACTGCAGGTAATATTTACAAACTGTTGGGGAGTACAGTTGTAGGTGAAGTTCATTCTATGGAGTCAGATGATGATAGTATAAAGCTATGACATATGTGTCTCGGTCATCTCAGTAAACATGGGATGACAGAATTGCATAGAAAAAATCTATTGCATGGTGTTAAAAGTTGCAAGCTCGATCTTTGTAAGTTCTGTGTTCTTGGAAAACAAACTAGAGTCAGTTTTATGATGGGAAAACATAAAACTGAAAGGATTCTTGATTATGTGTATTCTGATGTATGGGGCCATACCAGGGAATCATCATTGGGAAGATTACAGTATTTTGTTACTTTTATTGATGATTTTTTCAGGAAATTTTGGGTGTATTTCTTCAAGTAAGAATCTGAAGTCTTCTCTAAATTCATACTGTAGAAAGCTGAGGTGGAGAACCAAATTGGCAGATAGATCAAGTATTTGAGATCTGATAATGACACAGAGTACACAGATTGACAATTTCAGAAGTTCTGTGAGGAGCATGGGATTCAGAGGCATTTTTTTAGTGCGCAAAACACCACAGCAGAATGATTTGGTAGAAAGAATGAACAAGTCCTTAATTGAAAGGGAAAAATGTTTGAGTCTGAATGTAGGGCTTCCTAAGAGATTCTGAACAGAGGCTATGAATATAACATTTTATCTCATCAATAGATCACCTCAGGAATTGTTGGGTGACAAGGTCGCAGAAGAGGTATAGACAGGTAAACCAGTTAAGTTTGATCATTTACGGATTTTTGGTTGTCATGCTTATGTGCATATACCAGGAGATGAAATATCAAATCTTGATGCAAAATCTAAGAAGTGCATCTTTCTGTGCTATAAGAAAGGTGTGAAAGAATACAAGTTTTGAGATCCGATTGCAAAGAAGATGGTGATCAGCATATATGCAATTTTTGATGAACTTTAATTTTTGATGAACAGTCCATGTTACAACATAATCAAGACAAAGTGCAAGGGAACAGTTCCAATTCAGATGCAGTGCAGATGGATTTAGAACAACATCTAGAAACAACTGAGAGAGTTGAATGTTCAAACCCAACACCTGGTGATTCCATTCCAGATGATCTGCAAAATTATAATCTAGCCAGAGATAGACATAGACGCACCAATATAAGACCTCATAACAGATTGGGTTTTGAAGACTTCGTCTCTTGTGCACTTCTCATCAGCAGCGATGATCCAACCACTTTTCAAGGAGCTATCACTAGTAAGGAGAAAGAGAAATGGATGGCTGCAATGATTGAGGAGATGAAGTCTTTGCAAAAAAATCACACTTGGGAGCTAGTTCAGCTTCCTGAGGGAAAGAAGGCTATTTGGTGCAAATGGGTGTACAAAAGAAAACCAACAATATCAGAAAAAGAAGGGAAAAAATTCAAAGCTTGACTGGTAGCAAAGAGATTTTCACAGCAGAAGGGAATAAATTATGATGAAATCTTTCTCCTGTGGTCAAACATACTTCAATCAAGACAGTGCTTGCATTAATAGCCATTTGGGATTTGCATTTGGAGCAGATGGATTTTAAAAACTGCTTTCTTGCATGGTGATCTAGAGGAGCAGATTTACATGGAGCAGCCAGAAGGGTTCACTCAACCTGGACAGGAGAATCTGGTTTGTAGGTTAAAAAAATCGATGTATGGGTTGAAACAGTCTCCAAGACAATGGTACAAGCGGTTCGACTGCTACATGATTCAGATTGGCTACAAGAGATGTGAGTATGATTATTGTGTTTATGTGAAAAGTCTTGATAAGCGTTCTATTATTTTTCTGTTGTTGTATGTTGATGATATACTGATTGTTGCAAAGAATTTGAATGATGTCTGTGGTTTGAAAGCTTTATTAAGACAAAAATTTGACATGAAAGACTTGGGTCCTACGAAGAAGATTCTTGGAATGGAGATTCATCGAGATAGAGGCTCAGAACGATTATGTTTATCTCAACGAGGCTTTGTTGAGAAAGTGCTGGACATGTTTGAGATGAGCAAAGCAAAGCTTGTAAGCACTCCTTTGGCAAATCATTTTAAGCTTTCTTTAAAACAGTGTCCTAAGACAAATACAGAAATCAAAGACATGATAAAGGTTCCATATGCCAGTGCAGTTGGCTGCTTGATATATGCAATGGTATGTGCTCGTCCTGATTTGGTTCATGTTGTTAGTCAAGTTTGCAAATACATGTCTAAACTTAGAAGCCGACATTGGGAAGCAGTCAAGTGAATTTTTTAGGTATCTGAAGGGTACTGTAGGACATGAAATTATTTTTGGCAGTCATCAAGATGATCCTTCAGTTGTGGGGTACGTTTATTCTAATTATGCTGGTGATTTGGATGACAGAAGGTCTACATTTAGGTATGTGTTTACTCTTGGTGGAGGGCTATATGTTGGAAATCAGCAATTCAATCTATTGTGGCATTATCTGCAACTGAAGCTGAGTACATGGCAGTAGCTGAGCAGTAGCTGAGGATACGAAAGAAGCCTAATGGCTTGCTGGGCTAGTAAAGGAACTGGGCTTCGAGCAAGGTAGAGTTCAGTTGCATTGTGACAGTCAGAGTGATATTTATCTGGCTAAGAACCAGCTGTACCATGCAAGAACCAAGCGCATTGATGTCAGGTATCACAAGATCAGAGAAGTGATTGCTTCTGGTGAGATACTATTGCAGAAGGTTCATACTAATGAAAATGCAGCTGGTATACTGACTAAGCTAGTTACTATCAACAAGTTCTTGCATTGCTTGGACTTGTTAAATGTTTGCAGTTGCTAGAGAAGCATGGTGGCCCAACCTACTTCTGGTATGTAAGAAACTCCACGACGTATTTCTTCTAAGGAGCTAGATATTCGCTAAGGTGGAGATTTGTTAGATATGAGCAGTGCAAAGCTAAAGATTCTGTCCAAATCAGGGGAGTTTCCTTATGTGGGTTGGGGGTGAGATACAGTGGTAATTTGATAATTACATATTGTACTCTAGGATTTTCTAAGGTTATAAATAGCCTTGTATGTAACCCTAGGTGTCACCTCAAATTCCGTAATCTCTTTTCTGATATTTGAAAGGACTTCACCACTCTGCTCCCGAGGACGTAGACATCTTTGCCTAACCTCGTTAAATCTTTGCGTTCTTCTGAATTTGTGTCGATTTTTGTTTTTCTTCGCCCTAATTTCTCAACACTAACTCAATTGTTGGGTGGAAGATTTGTAGGTTTATTATGAGAAATTGTCAGATTGATAATTTTGTTTTATGTTAATGATTCTTTTTATCTTCTTATAAATCACTTTTTAAGGATATAAGAGAATAGGAAAATTAAATGTACATTTAAATTTTCGGTAGGCTTGGTTCAAGCCAATATAATTCAAGGTTTAAAGTAGACAGTTTGACAAGAATGATAAAATTAGGGCCTCTTTAGATTCATTATAGACTTCAAAGGTTCAATATGAACTCATCAATGATGTTGAATGCATCTGAATCATTACAAAGTCCCCAAAATTATAGTGAACTTGCTAATCATAATAACACATTGGTAAGGTCGAACTTGAATTATTCACTTTAAACTTATTAATTACGTTGAACTCATCAAAAGCATATTGAACTCATTAAGGTCATGGTGCACTTGCTAAAGGCCAATGTGTAATTTTAAAGAACCATGGTGTGCTTACAAAATGTTGTTATCCCTCAAAGTCAAATTTCACCCACTAAGAATTATAATTGACTCACTTAAATTCCTCAAGGGGTTGCTTGTGATAGTTGCAACTTCTTATAAAATAACTGTGAAGCTGCTGAAAGATAATATAATGTTCAAAAAGTTGTGATAGCTATTATAATTTTTTTTTTAAAATTTTGAAAAGTCAAACTGCAGCAAGAAAACTGTCTTCGCATCAAATCAGGATCGGTTGGAAAACACTGATGTCAGCGACAGCTTTTTGAAAAAATAGTCCAAATACAATTTTTCTAAACAGACAAAACTACGATGCGACGCCGCATCACCGCCCCAAACCTTCAGGTTGTTAAAAATCCATTGTCCCCAATGGATAATCTCCTCAAAAAGCCCACAATCTCATCCATCTAGTTAATAAATCCTTCCAAACGCTCCCTTAATAGCTATCCACGTGTATGTATTCCCTTTGATATTTTTCACATGGACATCTCATGTCAACATGTTATTTAAATTACAAGCATAAAATGCAGAATATCACTACCACGGACAAAAATAAAATATTTAAACATCAAAATTTGAAATAATATACTAAAACCCCATGCCCTGTCACGTACTCATACATCAAAATAACCTCAAAATATCTCATCAGGGGTGTAAACCAGCCGAGACCAGGCTTAGCTCGTGTTCGGCTCATTTATATTTCGAGTTCAAAAAGTGTGTTTGTGTTCGGCTCTAGCTAGCCAAACACGAGCCGTTCATGAACAAAGAATCGTTTTGACAACCCTAATCAAGTAGTCATAAGATGTTAAGTATTCGGACAATATTTAAACTATCATTTGAATCTAATTTAATAATTTTTATTATATTTCTTAATTAATACTTTTAATTGACTATAAATCTTTGTAGCCTTGTAGTCAATTAAAATTTTTAAAAATAGTAGTAGTATTTCGAGTCAAAACGAGTCAAACGTGAACGATATTATTCGTGTTCGGCTCATTCGGCTCGTTAGATTAGCGAAAGAGCCAAACACGAGCTGTTCACGAACAAAGAGACGTTTTGACAGACCAATCAGTAATCACCCCAAATAACCATAGCAAAAATTGATGTAGAACCAAGAAAAAATACAAAATTTTTGAATTTCCCGAAATACCCTCGTTTCACGTGAGTAAATTGCACGCCTCTCCCTTCCCTTTTGCGGATTCTTTCCTGAATCAAGACATGTTACAGCGAAGCGCATCCCGTGACGGGCGACCGCCGTTATCCTTAGCTGCCATCGCGGTGCCTCCGGTCACCGCTCGTCCTCCGGCTATTTCGCTGGGAGACACGTGGAGGTTCCGCTATTCTAAGTACGAGACCGTGACGGGACCACTCATCTTTTAACGCGAATCGAGGGACTATTTGGGTATTTCGTAATACGATCTTTATGTATTTATACATCTAACGACCAAGTTTTGATGTTTTTATTTATAGAGCTGAAATGATGTATTTCATTTTTATAAAACCAGTAAAAATAATATTTGTATACAATTTAGATATTAGAAAGATAAATTTATAAAAACTATATGGTTTGTATGCATTTGGCCCCTTTTTTTAGGTGAATGAATTACTATAAATTTATTTGTCTCAACAAATATTTATAAAATAGAATTTTTTAAATTATATTTTTAAAGAATAAAATAATAGATTGGATGAGTTTTAAGTTTGGTAGTCAAAACAATTTGTTGTTCGTGAAAAACTTTTGTTCTATTCGTCTGTTAAATTAACGAGTTGAATACAAAGACTTTTTGTGCTCTATATGAAAACAAGCCAAACTCGAACAAGATTTGTTTGTTCATATTCGGCTCGTTTTAGCACAAAATTACTCATCAACTATATATATATTAAAAAGAAAGATATAATTGCAAACTATTATACGAGCCCCAACCATTTTTCATGCGCCAAATAATTAGAATAGCATGCCCTATACTCGGGGGGAATCGAACCCCAGTCCATAGAGGACTTACAACTGACAAGCAGATGTCCGACCAGTTAATCAAAGTACGTGGCAATACTACAAAGATTTATAATAAATTAAAATTATTAATTAAGAAAGTAGAATTAAAATATTTTAAATTATATTTAAATGATGTTTTAATCTAAACAATAAGATTAAATTTTTTCTCAAACCCTTAACATCCTACGACTGTGTGATTAGGATTGTCAAAACGACTCTTTATTTGCGAACAACTCGTGTTTAACTCGCTAAGCAAATTAGCCGAACAATAACAGATTTTCTGTGTTCGAAATATAAATGAGCCAAACACGAGCAATAATATTTTTTTAATAAGCTGAACACGAGCTAAGCCTAGGCTAGCTAGTCTTCAGCTGGTTTTACAAGCCTAATTTTAAGAATGAATTTAATTTTATAAAATTAAAATAGAAACATGTGCGCCATTAATTTTAAATCATTTTAGCACGTAAAATACTTATTAAATTACTCTTAAGAATAAATCCTCCTTAGGAAACATTCGATGTATTTAAAGTGAGATTTTGGAACATTAAATGTTTGTATCAATAATAAAGATTTATTAATTACTGTTTTTTTCCTTTACATCAAAAAAGTTCAGCAATAATTCAGACTAGATCGTAAAAAATATATTAAAAAATGATTTAAAAACTAAATTCATATCAATTTTCAAGTAATTTCTTCTCAGAGTAGTGCTACTTAGGGCCCGTTTAGGGCAACAGCTTATCTATTTCAGGATAAACAACTTATCCTGAAACCCAAATACTGTAGGCAACGTTTTCAAAAACGCGCAAACCAAACGATTAGGCGAACGCCGCCGCACTTATAAGCTGCCACAAACGGACCTTTAATCGAAAAATTGAATCGATAATATTAGAGTAATGGTTGGTTAAAAACGCCGCCGCACTTATAAACTGCCCCGAACGGAATATTAGAGTAATGGGTGGAGTTGACTCTTTTACCTTTTATTTTTACTTTTTTATCTTTTTATTTTTTGTGCAAAATGGAGGCTAGATTTTTTAATTTTTTATTTATAAATATACCTTGTTATGTAAAAAAATTAGTGGTTGTGTTGTGTCCAGATTTGCAGCGACTCAAATGGTGGAAATTTAGAGAGATAAACATATAAAATTCACTTTTTTCTTCTGACCTGCGTTTCTCTGCACGACAATACATGGTAATGCATAAGATATTCTTCAAATTTGTCTACTTCTTAGAACAGATAATTCATTAAGTTTGGTTCTTCTCAATATTGGATAGATTAATCAATATTACTTAACAAAACTAACCAACAACACCAAATAATTATATGGTCCAATTAGATGATTGGATGATGTACAAATTTTATGAGTTTTTAGTCAAATCTAGTTGTTCAATGAGAAGAGTCGAATGGGCCTAAGCATTTTTTTTTATTTTAACATCATTAAAGCATTCATACATCCAAAAACCTCTATAAGAACGAAGAAATCTTTCTGGATCGTCCAATAGAGTGGCTGATTATGATGACATTTATAGAAAATGTTGTACTCAAAATTTTTAAATAGAACCACACTCTTCACATGAAAGAGATAAGCTTGAATCTAAAGGATAGATTCAATAGAGCTCTGATGATGGGAGGATACTTGAGCTATATCTGTCCACTACCGTCAGATTGCCACCACTAGGCTATTACCATTGTCATACAACCATTGTCTGGCAATATATAGTTGTCAGATTTCCACAAGTACTCTTGCCTAGCTAACACCGTTGAATTATCATAGTCATTTTATCACCCCCATTGTTGTTGAGCTATTGTCACACATCAACCGAGATATAATCACCACTGCTAGATCATTGTGCCCATCCATCTTTATTAATTCATCATTATCGAGACAATGCCACCTAACCACCATGGCCAACCACATTCATCATATCACGAGCACTCGTCCAACATCAATGAACTTTTGTTATATGTGCATCACATGACAAATATCATCTGATCTTTTTTATGAAGACTACTATTGCTTGAACTTAACTACATAGCCTCAATCACCCAACCGCAGTCATTCAACCACAGTCCCACATAAGCAAATGAATGATCTCCTTCTCGATATTACTGTTCTTTGAGTTTTAACATCTGACTATAACTATTCAACTTTTAGTGCATAACTATAATTGTTAATCTTCATATATCAGTTGTAGCTCTGTGGCTTGCATAATGAAACTAAAATCCTAAATATTCATCACTTAACTATGTTAGCTTAAAACCGCTACACAACATTTGTCATCCAATTATAGTCATTAATAACAACCATCCATATTCAACCACTTGACATCTATCACTTGATGCTCAAAATGCTATGAAGCACTGTTGACCTCACTTTTGGTTGAGGTTTAGAAACTTCTTTAGTAGCCTAGGTCTAGCCATAGGACTTTCCTACTGACTAGTCTTAGAAAACTAGAAAAGGTACCCTCACCATTAGAAACTAAAAAAAAACTCTTCTCTTTACTCAACTTGAAGTTTCACATATTGATCCTAACCTCTTACAATTAGTAGGTAAGATCATTATGAGAAAACTCAAGAAGAGTTCCTATAGGACTACTTGGCCTTAGGATTGACCCTAGGTGTTGGTTTGGAGTTAAGGTACACAATATCCCCACAATACCCTGGCTAAAACCAATACATAAGAACCCAAAATGAGGATTTCATTGATCCATAGTTCATTTAGAATCGATATCTATCTAATTCTACTTGAAATGCTCATCTTAGGTCTTTTTCCCCAGACACCCCCAAATTACCTAAATGCCCTTGGGACCCTCCTTTAACCCAAAATCCCAAAAATTCTAAAATTCTCAAAAAATTTCAATAAATCCAAAATATTCCCAATTTTATTTCTTTCAACTACCACATGACCCAATTTGACCAATTTGACAATCTTTAACCAAAATTCTCAAATTGCCTATCTTTAACCCAAAATTCCCCAAATCCATCCCAAATGTCTATCAATTTGATCTTAATTGACCGCAATTCCCATCCTAAACTCAAATTCACTTTTGATATGACCAAACTAAACCAAATCCAGGCTCAATTGGTCTATGATTTGAGCTCAATTTTGACTTGAGTCAAAACCCCAATCTTGACCATAAGACTTAATCTCATTCAATTGAACCTATAGCCTAGTCAATTGGTCTAAATTAATATTGCAAAATCTTTACAACATTCTTACACATCAAAATTAACCATCAATTGGCCTTGATGAAGCCTCAAATCCATTTGATTTTGGCCTAAATCCAAAATTCCCAAAATTAGCCCCAATATTGGCTAAAACTCCAAAGCTCAACAATTGAATGCCTTAGACCTCAAATTGGCATCCAATTTTTGTTGAAAATCCTTTATAAGGTCATTTGTGACCAAA
>NW_018164869.1:1077937-1078595 GCF_001263595.1 Phalaenopsis equestris | reverse complement strand
TTAAATCAAGGTACTTGCCATACCACATGTCCATACCCTATGGTGCCATTTTTACTGATCATTATAAGCTTTAACCCTAATCCCACCCTGGTTTAGCCACTTTAACCCAAGCTAAAACCCAAAACCGTGAGCCCCCACATGGTTATTACTCAAATGCATGTCAAGAAGCCACCTCAACCCAAATTAAGCTGAGAGCTCCTCTGCTTGACACCTAAGCAGTGGGGCTAACCCCTCAATTTGCCAGCCAAGCCTCCCCTTGGCCAATTTCTATAAAATCTACCCCCACGGCCATAAATAGGGGTGGTAAAAAATTTTCACCAAGGCTTCCCAAACTCCTCAGAGAGCTTCTTTAAGAGCCCCTCAGTACATTGCAATCCATTTTAAGCCTCCCCTTGGCCAATTTCTATAAAATCTACCCCCACGGCCATAAATAGGGGTGGTAAAAAATTTTCACCAAGGCTTCCCAAACTCCTCAGAGAGCTTCTTTAAGAGCCCCTCAGTACATTGCAATCCATTTTCCTCCCCCAATTCCACCACAAAAATCCAATTTTGGGTTTGAATTCCTGCCCGAAACCAGGACAAATTCCAATCCCAACCTACACAACACCAAACTTCAATTAAATTGGCTCTACACCTTCACAACAGTGAAGGAAGCCAA
>NW_018164869.1:1076856-1077540 GCF_001263595.1 Phalaenopsis equestris | reverse complement strand
TGAATTAGGGTTAGAGGTTTTTCAATTCTCCATCCATATTGGATTATCACCTTGACCCCAAATTTTTATATGTTGTAGCCTCTATCTAGGTGCACAATTTAAGTATTTTTCCAAAGATATAGGAGATCTCTAGACATAGATCTTAATTTTCTAAGTTTTTATGCATTTTCTACTCAAATAATTATAGAAAATTGTATGTGGCTTAGAAAATTCTACAAAAAATTATGTAAGTTCCCTATGGCCAGAGTAGTCTTAGAAAATAATTTCATGATTTTAAAGAATCAAAACATCACTATTTTGAGCAAACCCTAATTTGCTTAAAACATTTAATTTGGAGTACATAGAAAAATCACTTAATTTTTATTCTCCATTGTGGCTCATGAGTCAGAGAACTCACCATAAACATTTCAAAGGATTTGAGATCATTTGATATTTTTAATTAGATTTTTAAAGATCATCATCAAATTTTACACTTAAATCAAATTTAACACTTAAATAATTTTCAAAAATCAAAATATAACTCCAAAAATTATCAAACCTAGTTTTTTGAGTCTCTGAAATCAGGGGGATTTAATAAAAATAAAAATATATTTAAAATAAAAACTTGATTTTTAGGTTATTTTTAATTATTTTTAATAATTAAAAAATAATAAAAAAAATCATAAAATATTAAACTCATGAAAA
>NW_018164869.1:1064725-1074607 GCF_001263595.1 Phalaenopsis equestris | reverse complement strand
CTGATTGCTTCACACAAATGTAAATCCTAATAAATAAAAAAAATTGCAGGATGAAACATCTAAATGATTTCTCCTAAATTGAAACCAAATAATAGGATAGCTTGGGAAGTCACCGAAGTTCTCCTTCGGATCTGTGACATCCTCTAGTGTTTCCTCCTTTGGACTCCAAAACAAAATGTTCCAAATTTGAACCAATCCCCCTTCACACTTCTTAGTCCTATATCTTTGAAATGTCCTTACCATTTAAACTCCTTGAAGGTAATTTTTCATGACTTTTATCGAGAGTATTCTTAGGTAACTTAAGTTATCTATGATGTAATTAACTATAGGGGCTTGCCCTTATAGGAAGCTTTTCCCGAGCCCAGCATAATATAAACCCTATTTAATTCCTTATATTAAATAGGGGAACTTGTCGACCAATACATTGGTTTCGCAGACCAAACGAATGTCATAACTTTCTCTAATTTATTTGATCGAGCCTCACCCTCAACTCTTGTGTTCATCCTTCGGGATAGATACATGATTTGAGGTAAAACGCTCTTTCATCTAAACTATGAAAATTATGGGGTCAGTTTGACTTCATCTTTTTCAAAACCCAACTTTTTAAAATGTCCTTCCGAAGCGGGCAACGGGATTTCAATTCCGATGACCGACAGCTTCTTACGGGCAAACCCCACACCAAAAATAGTGCCGACAAGCACCGAAAATCATGCAAGTATGCATATCAATCCAGTAGTACACATATTTGGGTTTGTGTATTGATCCCACAAAAAAACTTGTTAAATTTTCTTACAGATTGAAGTTCTAGTCAACTAAACCTCTAACCCTGGATTGAAGTGTTAAAATTTTTTTGTTTTGAAAAGTGTCTAAATTCTTAATAATTAAAACCAAACTATATTTTTAGAGTTTTTTGATGAGATTAAAGATCATGCTCAAGTGAATTAGATCATGTGAATCACATTATTCTTCCTATTAAATTCCTACCTTATTATTAACAATCATAGACAAATCTTCTTAAACCTCCATTGAGGTCATATTATTATTATAGTCAAGGGAAATTAACCATGTAAAAGTTTTCAGGAATTCTCTAGACTCTTATATACATTATAATTCCCAATTAACATTAGAAGTCCTATATCAGGAGTTAGTTTAACTTTCTAGTTGGTCAGATCACAACTAAATTAAGTTTAGCAAGTTAACACATCAACATCACATGAATTCCTAATTAGCCGAGATAAATGTTATTTCGATAACATAATTTATCACATACCTTATGGAGATTACTTATTTGCTGAAAAGTTGAGGGAAAAATGAAGAGTTTTCATTAAAAAAATAAAGTAGAAAGAGTTCACACAAAATAATCTCACTAGAAAGAGAAATTGTTTTACTCCAATTTTCTTCTCTTTTGTAAAATAATAATCATTCTTTTCTTATCTCTTACACACAATCAACACACTAAGAACAATCACCTCCTCTCTAGAAAAAAATCCCCTTGCTCAATCAACTTCAGAAGAAGTTCACGTTGCTCACCTGCTACACATGATGGAGACAACTTTCTTCTACACTACAACAAGAAAAAAGATTCTGTTGTCGCCAGTTACTCAAGTCAGGGACGACTTTCTTCTTTTAGGAAATCTCATATCACCTGCTAGGTAGGGATGTGAACCTCACCTCTATCTTCATCTTTTATTCTATTTATAGGCTGAAAAATCATTAATATTTATGGCTAACAATTAATGCAATCCTTTAAAATTGTAATTAAAAAAACTAAAGTCTATTTTAAGTATCTTGTCCTTCCACTTCTTGGCTTCAGCCTCATGTCTTCCATTTTCCTAATTTCATTAAAAATAAGAAAGAAGAAGAGACAGTGATTTCAGCAATAAAAATAAAAAAAAAGGAATGCATGAGTTACACTAACATTCATTAAAACTATAAAGATAAGTATGTATATATAAACAAAAAAAAAAAAATTATCTTTACTTTCAAACTGAAGAATTCTTGTCATTTATATATAAATATATTAGCCTTTGGGCTTTCAAAAAAAACAATATATATATATATATATATATAAATGAATACTTACGATGACGGCATTCGCTCTGCTAGGGTATTCTCCCTCAGACGTGATTCTATGGTGACTCGCGTAGTTTCTTTTCATCTCTATTTGCCTCATCTTCTCTCTGGTTTTCGACGATGGCTACTCAACACTATGTCGAAGCCCACGCCAGTGACAAATCCACTAGTGCTCCTAAATCGTGTATGTTCCCGCAGTCCTTTCATGACACCTTAGCTCTCGATGTCGATTATGGTTTTCTTAAGAAAGCGAACCATAAAAATGAGAAACCAGTCGTTTTCATCTCTGACATTGAATGTTCACCCTAGCTACCTCCTGTTGTCACACCCTTGTCGGTAAAATTCTATTCAACCACCCTAAACTAGATGTTATTCAAAAAGATTTCGAGTTAGTGCATTTGAAGGGGGGGTTGAAAATCGGGAAACTAGATAGAAGAAATATACTCATTCAATTATCTAACGAAAATGACTATACTCATTTGTTTGCTAAGAGGTTGCTCAGGATTGATAACTGTGTGATGAAGGTTCTGAAATGGATCGTGGATTTCGACGCCCCCCCCCATACCATCCTTTTCTGGTTGCGCTTCCCGCGTCTGAAATTCCACCTCTTTAACAATGAGCTGCTATATTCTATAGCTGCGGTTTGTGATAGGTCTCTGAAAACCGACATCTCTATCATTAGTCTCAGCCGACCTTATGAAGCTAGGGTTTTGGTTGAGCGTGACATTACTTTTTCTTCTCTGGAGGATCTTTTGATTGGTTCGCAACATCAGAGATACTGACAAGGGTCGAAATTGAATAATACCCTCTTTATTGCTCTCATTACCGAATGTTTAAGCACTTTATCTCTCTCAGTCATCTCTTACACCCTCACTTAAAATCTCACAATATCAGTGCACCTCCCACTACTCCCCCACCCCTTGCTCCTATTCACTCAAGCCCCTCAAACTCTGCCAAACGTAATACATTGAATACTGAAATTTTGGAAGGAATCCCTCCTGCTATCGCTCACTCAAACCCCATTTCTACTGCTACCATCACAAATACCAAATTTCATCATGTTAATGCTAGGGCTACATTTGTGCCATCTGCGTAAAATTTATCGGGTCAACATATTGGTCCTCCCAGCCCTAATGTTCATCACCTTCTCGAGGATGCAACTAATGTTCACCCAAATGAGTTGGCAACACTTATTGCTGTTGGGGAAGATACTCATACATTGGAGGAATGCCAAGATCAAGGTGAGTTCCCCACTCAAAATCCAATAAAAGATCAGCTGGAACAACAAGTGGAAGATGAATGACAGATTCAAAAATACAAGAGAAAGAAAAAAAATGCCTCATCTTCAGAATCTTCAGGATTATAGTTTGATCGTTTCGAGTGGAAGCCCCCTTCACAGTTTATTGTTGGACTCCATTATTAGAGCTAGGGGGAGGGGGAAAGGAAAATCCTCCCATCATGATTGACCTTTTCTACTCTTGGTCGGTGCACTTCTACGATTTCACAAAATCTAATTTTTTGGGATATACTTTTACATTTTGGGTACCTTTTTTGAGTCTTTTATGCTTTGTGATTAGGTTTTTAGCATTTGCTCACTAAAACTTTTGTATTGACTTACAATCAATGAAATATTTATATTGGTATATATAGATATATATAAACAAAAATGAAAATAGTTTTAAAATATCTACATACATACCACTTAAATCATATATATTTATATTACTGAAACTTATGTATTTGTATGTATAACGACCAAATTTTCGGATGATGACTTTGATCTCATTTGAAAATAAGGGGATAATCTATATATCATCAACAAATCCACCTTTCAGCAATCTCGAGACAATTTTTTAAGCAAAAGTACTCAAATTTTAACTAAAAGTCATCTAGAGCTCATATTTTAGCAAACTTATAGTCAAAATGACCACCTTGATGAGACAGACCATATGGTGACAAAATCAGTCAAATCAGAGCCAACTCAAGTTCATATCAAGTCATTAAACCATTTTTGAAAGTCTTTCAAGCATATTTTGAAAGTCAAATGAATGTTAAATTTGACGAGCTTATAGTCGAATCTAGTGTCTCCACAAGATGAATCCAACGAGCTTAAGAGTGTTTAATTCAGTCATTGTTAATGCACACAAATGTCCATCAAATATCATCTGATCAAATGAAGCTCGTTGGAACGTCCAATCATAGTGATTCATTTAAATTTTCAAAAATCATAATAAAAAATTCAAAATTTAAAATAATTTTTTAAAATTAATCAATAAAATGAAAATAAGGAAATATAATTTGAATATCATAAAAAATATTTTAAAATAAAAAAAATAAAAAAAATAAAATAATTTGAAAAGAATAAGAAAATAAATCAACTTATAAATCAAATAAATCAACAAAAAATTGCAAAAAACCCCTATAATCAACTTCATTAATTAAAATTGATAAAATTTAATAAAATGCAAAATAAATAATCAAACTGTTTTTCCAAACTTTTCTCATCATCTTCCATTTTATTTTTAAATTTCAATTAAATCCACTCAAAATAAAAAATAAAATTTTTAAAACTCACTTTTTCACAAATCACTCAAAATCACCACATATATTTCCTAAATTTCAAAATAAAATAAATTTCACCAAACTTTCAACTGACCCACATACCCATTCAACCTTTGAACCTTCCCACACCAAAACCACCCCAACTAAGCCTTCATATTGGCCTTGAGTTCACACCAAATTTCCCAAAAAAATTGGCCTTAGAATCCCTTAGGCACCACCACTTGCCAATCCAAAGCCAATCCATTCAAATTCACTTCAACTTGAGCCAAGCCAACAAAGCCTCTTCAAGCTACCAATTCCAACCTATTTGGCTTATTTCCAAGCCTATTCTTTACATGAAGTTTCAAAGCTTATTTTGAGTCACTTTGAAAGCCTAAAACCAAATCACATTCCAAGCATTATCAAGCTGCACCCATTCATGAACTTCATTCCAAGGCATCAATCATTGGCCTAACGACCCTGACACTTATCCTACTCCCATTGGTTGAACCCAATCCAATTCCCAATTGACCCCTAACTACTTTAATAGCCAAGTGGCAAAGGTGGTTTGGCGGTGGCGGCAGCTCGATGGTGGTGGTCGAGTAGTGGTAGTCTAAAGGTGTAGACGGAGGTGGTCGGGCCATGGTGGGTCGTTGTTGGTAATGACCAAATAATGGTGGTCGGGCAGATGTGATTCAGAAGTGGTCGCGACCATATGATGGTCACTAGAAAGCGAAGATGGTGGTCTGACGGTGTTCGTGAAGTGGAGATGGTAGTCTGACGACAACTGCTAGTGGATGGTGGTAGTGACAGTCGTTTGGTGGTGGTTGGGAAGCTACGAAAACGTTTCGAAGGTGGTGACAACTTTACAACAATGATTGGGCAGCTGTAGTCCGACAGTGGTGGTGATCGATCGATAGTGGCCAAGAAGCAATGTTGGTGGTTTGATGGTGGCAACAACTCGATGGCGGCGTTCAGGCAGCGATGGACCAGTGACGGCTATGACCAATATGCGATAGTGGGAAGCGACGATAGTGGTTCGGTGGTGGTGGCGGCTTGATGACAACAGTCAGCACGGGTGGACTGACAGTGGCCAGTCGACGGTGATCCAGTTGTTGCGGAGCTCAAGAACTCTCAAGAGCTTGGCTTGGAGCTTATTCAGCTTTCTCCTCCAGATCCATGTCCAAATCCTCTTTATGAAAGGAGTGGAGGTTTATTTATAGATTTGTGAGTGCATCGTATGTAAGTACAACATGAATCCGAACCACTCAATCAGATGACCTATAATGATCCCTTTGATCTGATATAATTTTATGAGTATCTAATGCCTTAAAGATTTCAGAATCAAGTGATATTGGGCTTCTTGGATTCGACTCAATGAGACACTCGTTTTGATTGGAAGCTTATCAAATTTGGAATTTGATTGACCATTCAATTGTCCATCCTAAGCTTCCAATGACACCTAAAAGAGTTGATATGGACTTGTTCAAACACAAATCAAATCAATTTTGACTTCATTTGGCTCGCTTTGTGAAGAAGATTAATTTGACTATAAGCACGATGAAGTCGAAGTTCGTATTATCATGAATTCGTTTTTTGGAACTGCTTCTAGCTCGAAATGTTTTGAAATTTGCACATAACTAAAATAATTTTTAAAGATGTATCAATTACTACTTCTTAAAAGGTGAAATAAATCTTTTCGTTGCGAATCCAACGTGCATAAGAATTCCCAGCGTATATGGCAAACAGCGCACTCGATGAATATTTTGAACTCGAGTCAATTAATAAATAATTAAATTCGTGAAATTAGTAAATAAATAAATTTAAATATTTTATGAATAACTTAAATGATAAATGAATCAAATTTAAGTAAAATCTAACTTATTTATTTATATTTATGAATAAATTTTATTGTTCAATAATAAATTATAAAATTCTCTATTTTAATTTCAATGATAGCTCATATCATATGAAGCATATTGTTTGAATTAAATTCATAAATAAAATTTATTTAATCACATATTTAATAATAAAATACTATAATTTAATATCAATAATATTTTAAAATTAATAATTAAGTATAATGTTATTTTATTAATGTATTTTATTAGATAAACCATTTTATTAAATATCATATTGAATCTATCACTCTTTTTAATTTTAATTAATTTATTAAATAAACATATAATCCTTATCTTAGATTTTTTACTCTTAACAATGCGTCGTTCAAGACTCAATAATCCCGACCCATCTTTTTCCCTTCCACCATTTGAACTTGCATGTTTCAAATGCTTCTTATTGGGGTAATTTTTCCTAACATTTTCAAAATTTTTTTATTCTTTTTAAATATTATATTTTTTTGGTAAATATTTATATAAATTTAAGTAAATTTTTTCTTTATTTCATTTTTATTTATTTATATTATTTGCTTGTAATTTATATATTATCTTTTTTAATTGCTATCAAATATTTAGATATTAGTATATGATTTACTTAATTATTTGTTTTTTAAATTTATTTAATTATTTTAAATAATTTTATAAAAATATTAAATGTATATTTGAATTTTTAACTAGTTTTTTAATTATTTAAAAACTTTCTTAATTAATGAAAAATTTATTAAAAAATTAAATATAAATATTAATAATTCTAAATAAGTAAATTATGAATATGTATGTAAAATCTTAACCAAAAGCTCTTCCACTCATTTTTTAAATTCTCACCTAAATATTAAAAGCATGATAAAACCTCAATTCATATTTTTTTAATTTTATCAAATTTATAATAATTGCATGAGTTTTATAGTTCTAAATTTTATCTTGTTGGTAGATTTATAATAAGTAATATTTTTTTATGCCCTATATGTAATTATCCCAAATTTATGGCCCATTTGGGGTAGCTTATAAGTGCGGCGTCGTTTTTGAAAACACCGCATAATCGTTTGGTTTGCGTATTTTTGAAACGATATTTATTATATTTGAGTTTTTTACACTAAATGCAGACCGCGGCTCGACATTTTAATCGATCTGCAGACTGTATTTCAGGATAAGCTAAACACAGAAGCTACCCCAAATAAATCCTATAATATGATGAAGCCAAAGCCCATACCAAGAATTTTTTTGGCTTGACGAGACATCTCGGTTAGATTACAGTCTTAAACTCTATGGACACGAAAACATCGAACATGGGGGAAGGGCATATGACAGCCAACAAAAGGGCATTTGTGTCATTTTGTAACTGAACAGGTATGCCGGATTATATTACGGAAGCCCGTCTCTCTCTCTCTTCTTCTGCAACGCTTGCTAAACTAAGCGCAAGCTGTAGCGGGGCAAAGCAAATCCTCCTCCTCTCTCTCTCTCTCTCTCTCTTCCAGCTTTATCTTTACCTGCCATTTCTCTCTGTATTTTAAATTTGTCTTAGAGGCTTCCAATCACTTCTCTCTCTCTCTCTCTCTTTGGACGGAGGATCCGTTCATTCTTCCCCTAGGCAAGGCATTCCGTGAGGAAGATAGGCGAGAAGGAGCGTTTAGTTTGGATTAAAGTAAATCTGAGTCCGATCTGGATGAATGTGAGGCCTGATCGGCGGCGAGTGACGGTGGTGGTGGAGTTTAGAGAATGCGGCGACAGATTCTGGCTGACGGAAGAACGGAAGAACGGCTAGGATTACCCGCCTCTGGGGCGTGGAGAGCGCCGGCGCGGAGGCGGAGGAGGGGGAAGGGACTGCGAAGCCCGTCACAGCCCTGAGGAGTAGATCGGCGGGAGGTGGAGGGGGGAGGAGAGTGACACCGACGACAGTGGTCGCGGCGGGCGGCGGGTCGGTGGAGGTGGAGAAGGTCCTCTCGAACGGCGATATCTACTGCGGATTTTTCTCTGGAAACGAACCGCACGGTAGGGGCAAGTATCTCTGGACTGACGGCTGTATGTATGAGGGTGATTGGCGCCGAGGTAAGGCTGCTGGAAAGGGAAAGTTCTCGTGGCCATCGGGTGCGACCTTCGAGGGCGAATTTAAGACCGGAAGAATGGAGGGGTTCGGGACGTTCATTGGTGCCGACGGAGACACGTACCGGGGTTCTTGGATCGCCGATAGGAAGCATGGCTTTGGGTGTAAATCGTACGCGAATGGGGACTTCTACGAGGGGGAGTGGCGGCGAAACCTACAGGATGGTCAAGGCCGCTACGTTTGGCGCAATGGTAACCAGTACATTGGAGAGTGGCGAAACGGCGTAATCACCGGCAGGGGAGTGCTTATCTGGGGCAACGGTAACCGTTACGATGGCCAGTGGGATAATGGCGTTCCCAAAGGGAGCGGTGTCTTCACCTGGCCTGATGGGAGCTGCTACGTTGGAACATGGAGCAAGGACCTCAAAACCCAGCAGCAGCTCAATGGAACTTTCTACCCTGCTGCCACTCTAGCAGGAAGTGCTAGTAGGAGCTCATTTTCTTTCCTGGAGGACAATTTCCCTCCATTTCCAGCGTCAAGGAAGCGGTCTTCTGTTGACGTTACACTGGCTAGGTGCAGTGCCGCCGAGAAGAACTTCCCTAGGATCTGCATATGGGAGTCTGATGGTGATGCAGGTGACATCACCTGCGATATTATCGATACATTTGAGGCCTCTATGCTTTACAAGGATGGAACTGAGTTTGACCAGGAAAGTGATGTTTCCAGGGAACTTCGCCTCCGAAATCCTTGCTGTTTCAACAGCAGTGAGGTTAAGAAGCCGGGACAAACAATATCGAAGGGGCATAAGAACTACGATCTAATGCTTAATCTTCAATTGGGCATCAGGTAAGATTGCGGTGCTTTCCGATTCTTATTTTCAATTTATTGCGAAGGTTGCTAATGTGGTTTTGGTTGTAGATACTCCGTGGGAAAGCCAGCTTCGTTACAGATGAGGGAGCTAAGATCCAGTGATTTTGATCCAAGGGAGAAGTATTGGACAAGATTCCCTCCTGAAGGATCAAAGATCACCCCGCCTCACCAGACGGCAGAGTTTAGGTGGAAGGACTACTGCCCCATGGTTTTCAGGTACTGATTCACAATTCGATAATTTCTGCACACTGTTTTATTTCTCACTGAGTTTCTTGCGAAGTGAATAAGGTGTTTGATGAATATATTTTGTAATTTGCGTCCTGTGATTCTGGGAATCAATATCTTTGGTTTTTTGGTTGCAGACATTTGAGAAAATTATTTGCCGTGGATCCAGCCGATTATATGATGGCTATATGCGGGAATGATGCTCTGAGAGAGCTTTCTTCCCCAGGAAAGAGT
>NW_018164869.1:1053365-1064702 GCF_001263595.1 Phalaenopsis equestris | reverse complement strand
AAGAGTGGAAGCTTCTTTTATCTAACTCAGGATGATCGATTCATGATAAAAACAGTGAGGAAATCAGAAGTCAAGGTCGGGCACCAAAATTCTCCTTGCAGCTTTTATTTATTCAGGATATTCTGTAATATGTATATTGCCCTTCATTTTTCTCCACTGTTTCAAGTAGTGGGAAAGATGTCCTTTGACATCTGTTCTCTGTTGAAAGATTCTTTTGAGTATTATTTTACTGTTATTTGCCTATCCTTTATCCATCCAGTTGCTTTCAAATTTAACTATGCTGCACCTGTTTTTTGGTGCATGCGTGTTTCCCAATTTCGATTTCCATTTATTTGATTAATTAGATGTAAATTATCTCACCATGTAATATACCTCTTAATTTCATTAGAAGTTCCTTAATATACTTAGTTCTTTGTAATAAAGATTTATGTGCAATTTTTTATTTTGTTGCTTTCTTGCTTATCGGCTACTATGGAGTTAAGGGGGGGGGAAAAAAAAAATCTTTTGAGTCATTTATTAAACCAGAGCACCATAAGGACTTGCTTAATGGCCATCATATGTTAGGTCTTGCAACTGTAAGAAATGATTAGATAAATTTTGTAGAATTAATTTGCTGTTATCTTCAATTTGCATTTACTTCTTGCGCAGGTGCTCATTAGGATGCTGGCAAGCTATTACGAACATATTTGCAAGTATGAGAATTCATTAGTTACAAAGTTCTATGGGGTGCATTGTGTGAAGCCAAATGGCGGGCAGAAGGTGTTAACATGTTAATGCTTGATGTTAATTTTTTTTGTTTCTGCGTGCACAATTCTCAATTATAATCTGTTCTTACTATATGTTCTCTTTATTAGGTTCGTTTCATTGTAATGGGCAATCTGTTCTGCTCAGAACATAGAATTCATAAGCGCTTCGACCTTAAAGGCTCATCTCATGGACGGACGACAGAGAAAGCTGAGGAAGAGATTGATGAGACCACAACTCTGAAAGATTTGGATCTTAACTTTGTATTCCGCTTGCAGTCATCTTGGTTCAAGAAACTTATTTGGTATCATAAGACTTTTTGATTAATAATTTTCATTTTTTTTTTTTTTTTGGTTTAAGCTGTGCTAGTTCTAATATGCTGTATTTGTAGGCAAATAGAGCAAGATTGTGAATTTTTGGAAGCAGTTGGTATAATGGACTATAGTCTTTTGGTGGGACTTCATTTTAGAGATGATGTATCTGCTTCTAAGATGGGGATGCAAGCTGCTTCAGAAAGTAAGTTGGACTTGGAATTATTTATATTTCTACACGGTATAGATGATAGTGCCCTTCTAATCCATTAGCCAATTATTGACCAGAAATATCTGGCAAGTGTGACCCATTACCTGGCGGAAAGACCTTGGTGGAGCTTTGCTTCTCGGAGTTGGGTTGGCAGGATATGACTAGATTTGTTGATGGAAGGTATGCTTTGGGACCACAGTGAAAAATTTTACGCCACCTCATATTTTCAGCTAATGGGAAAATGCCACTTTAGTTATTGAGTCTAGTTATTTTAATCTAGCTGCTTAATCACGGTCTCAGGGTTCTTTGCCACGTTAGAGAAACCAATTGAATGGAAACACATAGAACTATTGACAACTACAGTAAAGTACAAACTCTTACCTGCTTCGGTTTAGGTTGCCGACCTTTTCATTTCTATATACAGCACAATGAGAATGACTCCATGATCTTATTTGGTTGGCACTTCAATTTACATCAAACACCTGTAATGGACATGTTATTTTTCTAACATCTAAAATGATACTGGGATATATTAGAGAATATTGACTGAAGGTAAATCAAAATTTTGCCACGTTTTTAGTTAATCCATAAGCTTGATCCAATCCAATGGTAGTGGGCCAACCACTTGGTTTGAAATGGCCAAGCTTTTTTTTTTTATTAATCATCTGTTGTGGGATTCAATTTAATACTCATGTACTTTAACGCACTCGGCTTGGTCTAATTGATGTCAACCTTTTCCAAAGTAACCACCATAGAAAACTTCTGCACATCTATCTATATATTGGCTATATTAAATCTTTATCCTTTATATGCGCTTTGGGATGCTATTCGAGTAAATCTGCTTCATTTCTATAGAAAAACGTTGAATTTACTGATGCTAACATCAATATTAGTGGGTCATTGCTTTCTCCATTAACCATATACTACTTTTCTGATTTTAATAATGATTAATTCTCATAACCATGGAACTTAATCACCGTCTTCACATCATACATAAGATGAGCCATATTTTTTCTTAATTATTGTCCCATATTTCTACGCAAGCAAAGCAACTGTCAAGTTAATCTTGTATGGATTTCCTGATCAAACAATGTAGTTTGATTTCTTTGGGATACAGGAAACAGCCGATTCGTCTGGGTGCAAATATGCCGGCGAGGGCTGAGCATCTATTGCGGCTGAGCGACTCTGATCATTCCCCTCTTGCTGGTGGAGGCCTTCTCATGCCTCCGGCTCGAAGTGGTCAAGTCTACGAAGTAATCCTCTATTTTGGAGTGATTGATATTCTCCAGGATTACGATATCAGCAAGAAATTAGAACACGCATACAAGTCGCTGCAAGCCGATCCCACTTCCATCTCAGCTGTGGACCCGAAGCTTTACTCAAGAAGGTTTCGAGATTTCATCAGCAGAGTCTTCAAGGAAGATGACTGATCAAAAGGAAAAGGAAGCAGAGAGATTATGAGAGTGATTTTTACAGTTTGGTGGTGGGATCCAATAATATTCCACCACAGCAAATAGGATGAACCTCGGCAGAAACAATTATGGAAATGATTATGAAAGCCAAGGCTTCATAATTGGGCAGCAGCTGCTGCTGATGCTGCAATCGTTGAGCAGAGCTGATTTTTGATGCTCAGCCATGGAAGGTAAGATGAGCCTGTCTGTACATGCCAAATTTGTGGGGAGGTTCGTGGGACATTTTTTCTTTCAATTATTTTGTCTTCTGTGTTTTCCATTTTGGAGAACTATAAAATAGGGCCGATATTTCTTCCAGAACAGGAAGGGGGAGGAGGGCAAAGGGAAAGGAAAGTTTTTGTTTTGCTTTTTGGCCGATTTGAATAATCCGGATGTACAGAAAAGAAGCATTTTTATGAGATTGAGGATGTGGTCGATGATGCTTATACCTTACCTACTAATGTATATTAGTGTATTATTTATAATCATGGCTCATTTACAGACCTACCCTTCATTTCTCTCCATGGACCCCTACTCTCTTTTTCCTCCACTATTGTGTGGTTGTTTTCTCTTTTGCAGCAATTATATTCGTCTTAGGAGGTTGTAGCCCCTTTTGCAGAGACGCAGCAGAGCGCCATGTTGGAAATGGTAAAAAAGCAAAGCTTTTCTGCGACATGAGAATTTTGTGTGCGTTTGATTTCTCTTCTGATTGAGAAGGGAGAGAACGAGAGGCGCATCAAAAGCAGTGTAAAGCGTTACAGCGAAGATGCAGGGGACGATCCAATATCCTCTCCCCATTTTTCTTCCAAAATTTTACTTCTTTCATTTATTCATTTACCATTTTCTCCCTCTTGTTTCTCTCTTTTTTCTATATTTGCCCATTTGATGTGGGCCAAGGTGGGCCAACCCACCCCTAGGACCAGCGAGAGGGGGCTGTAGGCCCACCTTTGAGAGCGAGGGCTTTTATTTCACAGTTCTCTGCATGTTATTAAAATTTTGAGATGTTTTGTTGCAATATTATAACAGAATAACGTGGGCCCCACACCAGCCTTATGGGCCGCGCACCTCGGAATTCGTGCGCGCCTGTAGCCCCATCCTCCCCCTCAGTCTCTATGCTTCTGCTTCTTAGGTCAAAGTTCGTGTCAGTCAGCAAATCCTTCTTTTTCGTACCTACTCCATCCTCTCTTTCCTCTCCTTTATTTCTTCTTGATTTTGGTTATGTATTTAAAGTGCACCCAGGGAGAGAGAGAGAGAGAGAGGATGAAGCTTCATCCATGGCAATGCTATTATCATGAGCGTTAACTGAACAGAACTAAAAATGGAGTTACTATTTTATTAGCAGAAGTGAACGAAAGAACCAGTTTGCTGGACCAATTTCATCTCATTTGATGTTTTTTTCTGCCCACATGTACTCCACCTTTTTAGTCAGCTGGCAAACAGTATGCTTTTTTTTTTGGCTAACATCTGCAAAGTAATCCTGTATTATTAGCGCATCAAAACTTTGGTTAGCTGATATCTTTAAATATTAAACTAATGGATCTTCGAGTCATTTAGCTTTAGTTATGTGTTGGTCAAGTGTGGCATCTAAGTTCAAATAAGAAAAAGATGATAATAGTTAAATATGGTGCTCTTAGTTATATTATATTCGTTAAGGTGATGCTTTTAAGAATGATTGCTGTCAATATCTAATATTTGCTGCTTGGGATCTGCTTGCTGTTGCATGTTGTTTTAATTATTTTATGTTATTTTTCGAAGAACTTTTCTTGTTTGGATGGATGTTTTTGAACTGCGTGGATTTAAGAAATGTTGAGTGGTTAACATGTATGTATTTTGGAAATAGTGGAGTTGATGATTGTGGTTGTTGTGATATATATTTCAGTTTATTTAAATGGGAGTGAGGGTTGTTTGGTGGGAAATGGAGCTGCCAGTTGGGGATTTTAATGCTCTCAAAATGTATAAATTTTGGGGTATTTCAGTTTCCTGAAATATTTTGTTTCTTTATATATATATATAAGAAATGCAAGAACGAATAATACATTTTTTAAAACTGTTTATTTTTATTCTAAATCTAGCGTGTTCCAGAAGTGCTTTGTTATGTGAATCCACATCATCAATTTTCATTTTTATTACACACATATATATATATGCACCAAAATTGACCAAAATTAATTGGTAAACCAATTTCCCTCGAAAGGAGCAATCTTTGTGCGACCGACTACCTCGATGATAGAAGCCAACGAGTCTATGAGTTGATATCCAATATACTTCACTCAAATTGTAATGCGATCTAATATTAAATTAGTGTATTAATTGCATTTAGGCGGTTACTATAATCGTTCCTTGTTTCCATAATTATATAATTAGGCCCTGATAAATAAGAGGTCAAAAGATTAATAAAGAACTTTTCCTCTAGAATTCTTTATCTACTGTATACTCTCTCTCCTCATCTTGACTCTAATTTTTGAGGCGAGTATTTTCAAAAGATAATTTAGGATCTAACATCGTAAAAGGTGGTGCAGTGAGCGTGGACATGCGCCGGATGCGAAACGGAGCAAATTACGAAGGAGAAACCTCATATAGAGATGCAACATCCATTGAGTTCAATAGAGAGACAATGCGATAAGACAACTAGGAGAAGTTTCAAGCATTGCGAGCATAGATAATGAACAGTTTAAGGCCCTCTGGGCAGCGATAACTCAGAGGAATGTTCAACTGCTGCTCTTGGAGAGAGAGTCTTGGAGAACTTGCTCCCAGAGGGTACCTCGCGAGAATTCACCTGCACCCAATGGTTAGGCTAGTGATCAACCGACTTAAGGGCAAGTAGATTCTCAGTATGCTCACAGTGCAGTATCTACTCCGATGGTGAGGCCTCTGGTAGATCGAGGAGGAGCACTCGCCAGGCCGACTGCAGAGAGTGCCTTCTCTTGGCCGATCCTGGAGACTATAACCCCAAAGAAGCTAAGGATTCATCATTTGGATCCTTGAGTGATCTGACGAACCATGTGACTTCCTTTGATTCATCGATTAGGGTTCTACAGATTGACAACGCGATGAAGTGTCGGCTTTTTTTGACCACACTGAAGGAGTGCTCTTCGGTGGCTCAACAACCTACCAGATGGGATCATTACATTTTTTTATGAGTTCATGAGACTTTTTTTGGTGCACTTTGCCAAAATGCAGAAGCAGAGGAAGTAGACTGAGACTGCTCTAGATTAAACAAGGAGAGAATGAAAGCCTACGGGCTTACATCACTCGCTTCCAGAAGGAAATGTTGGAAGTAAGAAACATGGAGCCTCTCGTCGCCTGGATTGCCCTAAAACATGGATCTATAAAAATGTCTTTAATTATAATTTTCACTTATATTTCCTTACTTTGCAACAGAGCCAAAAACTTGATCCTGAAGAAAATAAGAATTTAACTCTTTTTAAGAATTTAACTCTTTAATTTATATATATTGGGATACTACGCAAGCATATGTATCGTTATCAAGTAATATAGGACTTTTGATTAAGACTTAAATATCAAACCCACGGGGAAATACACAATATGCACTATTGAACAACAAAATTTCTATTTTAAAAAGACAATTACTTAAAGTAGAGATGTATTCACAATAATTAAAATTCAAATCTTTTTGGTATTTTTTTATATTTTGACAAAAATAGTAATAATTTAAAAAGATAACTTGAGTTTATGTAAAAGAAATTCACTGAATATGAAAATACCTTTCTCCTTTTCATGAATCAGTAATAAGTATAGGAATTATGTTGTGGAAGTATGCAAATTGTGAGTATGCAAGTTGATGTTTTTTGCCAACCCACGCTGATTTTGTTTCCCTTAAAACACTTGTACAAAATAATTGATGAATTTTCATTAATTTTGTTTTATTAGTTTCGTTTTTCCAAAGTCAAGTAGAAGATAATGTTAAAAGATGTCTTTCAAATTATTGAGCCACCCTAATAATTTCTCAATATTGTGCCGCTCATCTAATTGTAGGAACTTACTTTTCAACTTTATGGTAGTAACATTGAAATTGCCCTTCAATGATTATTTCCCTATTTATTTCGACTAAATCATATAAATTACATTCTCATTCATACAACCTCATGTGATTCTTTCTAATTGTTGATTGAGACAATACCAGCCCGGTTCTTACATGTTCTCACAACAAATTTTAACATCTAGATAGGCCAAATCAAGAAGTAAATGAAGTTCATGGATTTAAATCATCACAACTTCTTCCAGCATTAAAGATCAATACTCTCTACAACTTTCATCAAACACTTTAATTACTTATCATTTTTAGGAGAAAGATAAAGAAAACTACTCAGACGCCATGGAGAAAGCAAAACCACACTTTAGTTTAAAAGTAGAAATCATTTTCAAACCAACAAGAAGTCTCAATTAAAACCATATTAAAACCATAAGTAGTTCAAAACAAAAGATAAAACTTATCTCAAATCCTTCACCAAACTCTTGAAGTTCCTTTGAATGTCATTTCTTTTACAACACTCTTGACTCTCACAATAAAACTAAAAAAAAAAAAGGATAAAAGAAAATTTTGTGAAATTTTGTGGTGCCTGAATCTCTCCACAAGATTCTCCACGATCTTCTCAGGACTCAGCATCTTCTCTCTCCCTCTTCAAGCACCCCCTTTCAAATGTTCAAATGTCTCAACTTCCTTCTTTTATAAATCTTCAAAAGGTGCCATGATAACTCTTCAAAATGTGTCCTAACCTCCTTTCATAAGTATTTTAAGCCTCCTTTCATAAGTATTTTAATAATATTTTTGTTCCTGGTGGTCATAACCACCCTCTTTAGCCAATAGGTGCCTCAAATACCTCTTCAAAATTCGATCAAATGAAGAAAACCATCAAATAACTGTCTCTGGCGCTTAAGCGCGGGGCCTCTGGTGAGGCGCGGCCTTCTCTGTTTAACCGGCGCTTATGCGCCAGATCTACGCGTATGCACCAAAATACTTTAGCACAATTTTCACCTCTTTGCTCCAAATTTGATTTTTATTGCACTCATTTTAGCATTTTTCACCTTTTTACTTGTACTTGAAAGAAAAACACGCAAATACCTTCCATTAAAGTGCAATCTTTCAAAAATAGGTATAAAAATACGTTTAAAAACACTATATAATTTAGGTGTATCAAAATCCCCCCAACTTAAAATGTTACTTGTCCTCAAGTGAAACTTCAATCTTTAAAAACTAATAAGTATGATATATATATAAGTTTCTTTAGGAGTTACTAAAATTTAAATTTAGAAATATAGTAGTCCAATTTAGAAAAAAATATTCAGTAAATGAGAACAACTTAAAGTTTAGAAAATTTTTAATATTAAGAAACATGAAAATATGAGTTCCTATCTAATTCAAAAATATTATAGATTTTCCAAGTTTAGAATTTAGTCTTTTTATTATCTCCACTTAAAAATTTTTATTAAGAATAATTTTACTTACTATATTTTATTTTTTAACTTAAGATTTTCTCAAGCCTTATACTTTAAAAAAATCAAATGTGGAACCAATTTTTGATTATGAACTAATCCACAAGCTTCACCTCCCTTACTTTTTTTTCTTTTTCTTTTCTTTTTCTATTTCTCTTTTTCTTTTCTTTTCTTTTTCTTTTTCAGGCAAGGATTACTATATCTGGATAGACCTTTAATGGTTTGAATTCCACTTCTCTTTTCCTACAACGAAGTCCTAATATAAATCTTTTACTTATAAATATAATAATAGTTTTAAAATTATTTTTAATAAAAGAAATTTAAGTATTAAAAATAGAAGTCTAAATTTCTAAATTTTTTAAAAATACAATTTTTCTTAATAAAGATAGTTACTTATATTAAATATTTTCTACACTAAAAAATTTTAGCTTAAAGTTTTTCTTCATTACTAAAAATTTTAACTAAATTTTCTTACTCATTTCTAAAATCAAATTTTACTTTCCTAACATAACTTCATATACATGATCATTTTTCTTTTAAAATCAAATTCACTTGTAGCACATTTGAGAACAAATAAAATTCAAGTTTTGAAAAATATTTTTCATCCCCCCAAACTTAAAATTTTAACAGATTAAACAGTTTAGCAGCAGATATATATAAGCAACAATGAAAATTGAAAGAACATGCTTACAGGAATTTTTATATCCTAAGTATACAATTATTAAACTAAAAACATGAGTAAAATTAATTTTTGATTAATTTTCTATCATTTTCATTTCAATTTAACATGTAGAGATTCAATAGACTTCTAAGTAGTAGGTACAACCATAAAAACAAACTAACACACTAACTTTGATTTCATAGTCTCAACATAAAAACAAACATTCTAACAAGATAACAGAAAAATATAGGGTAGCAGTTTTCTAAGTTTAAAATTTAAAACTAAAGTTAGCAAGATTTTCAACTTTTCAAAAGACGTAGAATCAAGTTCAATTCTAACAAACTAACATAGTGCTAAACACACAACAACAATTATTACCCTAGAATTTCAAACAAAATACTAACAAAACACAACATCATAATACAATTAAACAAAATAACAGTCTCATACATCACAAAATCTAAACTAACACACAAACATACATGTCTCAAGTCGAAAACATAAAAACACATCACATCACATGTCGTAAGTCCAAATAAACACATAAATGCAAATGTAGATATCATAATACAAACATAAAAATAAATCTCATAGTCCTACTCATCATTCTCAAAATCATCGCTATGCCAAACATTTGCAGGCTCATAATCAAGGTATCTAGGATATGGAGGAAATTTCACTCCTTGGTTACCCCTAATGAGGCTTTCCAAAGATGAGTGAAATTTCTCTTCATAATCTCTTTTCCTTCTATTATACCTATCAATATGTTCTGCAAAATGCTCTAAATTCTGAACTTTATCAGCGGCATAATTAATATTGTCCATCATCCTCTGTGATAATTGATCTTGGGTCTCAGTAGACTCACCTCTAGAAGTTGAAGCACGTGAGATAGATGGTCTAGATGTAGAAGCAACAGACTTTTCTATTCTATAACTCCTAGAAAATCCTCCTCTCCAGCCAAAAATAGAATGTTCAGAATAAATCTTCACATTCACCTTTGTAATAGGCTTTAGAGGCAACAATACTTCCTCCCAGCTATCATATATTACTCCAGTCTGCTCACATAAAGAAAAGATCAAGGAAACAAATCCCAGACCTGCAGTGGTAATGACAGTGGCAGAACTGATGATAGTCTAAAATATCAAAGCTCCTATGTTGATGAGCTTTTGATGAGCTTTCCTTCCTGAGCTTTCCTTCCTGGATACAGTAATTTAACGTCGCTCTCTCTCTGGTAACTTCGCTAAGATGATTTGTAGGTAATAGACGAGCAGAAATAAAATACTGCCATGCCTTCAAAGGTGCATTTAACTTTGACGTGGCAAAGTTGGCTCTCCTCTCATTTGTGATCTTCTAGAGTCCTCTTCCAACAGTCAATTAAGAAATAATATCATCTAGCTCCGTCTCAGTCGGACTATAATTTGCATAAAAACATAGAGTACCCGATGGCAAATGGCAGAACAAATTGATTACCTCCAGTGAAAAAAGTGCCAACTTTCCCCGAACCAAGACTTTATCATTTTCAGCTTTAGGAAGATTTGCATAGAACTCCCTAACAACAGATATATCTACAACAGTAGAAAAATGACAGAATCGTTCCCATTGTCGGTGAATGATCAGATCTTCCACAGATCCACCTGGATTCTTAAAACAACGCTCTGAGATAAGATTTCGTGACTGCAACACATCACTGTACCTATCTTGAGCTTTTAAACTCACAAATTTGCTCGAATCAAAAGAGCTCTTTCCTTTACTCCTCTTCATTCTTGGTGCCATTCTAAAATTTTATAAAATTTCAAAAATAACTTCAAAAATCAAGTCTAAACTACTAAACTAAACTTCCAAATGCTTAAACTACACTTCCTATGCAATTTTCATAGATTTTTCCTCATTTTTCACCATGAATAGTGAAATTTCGAATTCTTCCAAATGTACTCAAAATACATGGTGAAAATTCAAATTTTTTGCATAGAAGTAAAGCTCTCACCTTAAGAAATCCGGATCTAGCAAATTTTTCTTGATTCCACCAAGAAATCTCCATTTAATAGTGTGCTTTAACTCTCCAAAATCGTGATTTCAGAGGTTGAAGGTGACGGGAGGGTGAAAAATGGTGATTTTTGGGTTAATTTTTTACTTTTAGCCATTCATGGATCAGTTTTCATGAACCGGCGCTTAAGCGCGGATAAGTGGTGCTTAGGCGCCTGCCTCTTGGGTTACTTCACGCTTAAGCGCGAGATGTGGCGCTTAAGCACCAGTGCACAATTTTTGAAATTTTTAAACTCAAGTAAAATGCTCTATTTGCCTGAGTATACCACCCCTAAATGGTTCAATGACTTTTCATCTCCATTAACTCTCTCGTCTCTCAAAATTCTATATATAACTCAATTCAATTTGAGGCTAAAAATAACATTAATCACACAGACAAATGTATAATTTCATTCAAAAATAATTACAAGTACATATAACACTTAATTCTCACTCCAAATAGTCTCGGATGAGAAAATTTTC
>NW_018164869.1:1047685-1053298 GCF_001263595.1 Phalaenopsis equestris | reverse complement strand
AAAGCAAAAGCAAGACTTAAACACTAACACATAAACACAACGAATCCTAACAAAATAAACTTAGACATAGAACTTAATTCCACTCTTCATTTGATGGGACAAACTCCGGTATTTCATTAGTCTCTCCTAGGACAATCAAAATATAAAGTTGATAAAAAGAATGGTAGTGACGAGCTCTGATACTATCTTCTTCAATCCATTTCTGCTTAAGAAACATCTCCTTATCCGCTTCCTCTATATAACTAGTATGGACTTATAACTAGTATGGCTAAATTGCATTTTCAATTGCCATCTAATATGCTCAAGATGTGCATGAATCTCAATTACCTTGGTCTCAAGTAAAGCCATAATAGTCTCAACTTTGTTGATCTTTTCCGATATTCCTTCGATACCAATGGCTAAAAAATCGTTATACATTTTTTGTGCACTTTGATTAATGAATCTCTTCCTTCTTCTTCAAATCCACCTTCTTCTTCAAATTCTTCAAATCCATCTCCCATGAGGACATCTTATCAAAATCTCTCCCTATTATAGACTTTAGGGCTGAAAATGATTTGGGGCGAAATTACTTCACTAAACCCTTCTATTTATAGGTTTAAATCCCTCTAGTAACTCCTATACACATTCTAAAACTACCTTGACACATTTTTATAAACCAATTGACGGTTAAACCTTCGCACATAGTTACTTAATTTAGCACATGTTTTTTAACTACCACGCTTAAGAGCCGAATATTGGCATTTAAGCGCTAGTGCTCAATTTTGCACCAGTCAACTTAACATCCAAATTCTCATTTTAGCATGTCTAGATTACTAAATAAAGTCTTAAAAGTCTTAAAATCAAAAATAAAGTCTTAAAATCAATATTAACACATAATAGTCTAAAAAATACTACCCCACTTTTCTTAATCACACACTAACAACATTTAAAGCAAAACATACTGATAACTATGGGTTGCCTCCCATAAAGCGCTTAGTTTAATGTCGTCAGCTCGACGCAACCAGTGCTCATGCTGGTTGACCCAACATCATTCGATCGTTAAATTTATACTGATCCCCTATAAAATAAGGTTTCAGTATATGACCATTCACTTTAAATACTTTATCAGTTTTAGGATCTTTAATATCCACAACACCATAAGAATAAACTTTCAACACAACAAATGGGCCCGTCCGCCTGGAATTAAGTTTGCCTGAAAATATTCTTAACTTCTCATTATATAGCAAAACTTGTTGCCCTGACTGAAAATTTTTAGTAAGAATCCTTTGATCATGCCACATCTTTATCTTTTCTTCATAAATCTTAGCACTCTCGTAAGATTCATTCCTTATCTCTTCAAGCTCATTTAATTGCAATATTGTTTTCTCACCAGTATCTTTTAAATTATAATTGAACTCTTTAATCACCCAATAGGCTTTATGCTCAACTTCAACTGGTAAGTGACAATATTTCCCAAATATTAGCCTATATGGGGACATTCCTATATGAGTTATATATGCAGTCCTATAAGCCCATAAAGCATAATCAAGTGACTGACCAATCCATTTTTGTTGGATTCACAGATTTTTCTATAATTGTTTTAATTTTTCGATTGGATAATTCAACCAAACCATTTGTTTGAGGATGATAAGTAGTAGCAATTTTATGATCTATATGATATTTCTTTAATAACTTCTTCTTTATGATATTTCTAAAATGACTTCCCTCATCAGTTATGATAATTTTCAACATCCCAAATCAACCAAATATGTTCGTTTTCAAAAATTTTGCAATACTTTAAGCATCACATCGAGGTAAAGCAACAACTTCTATCCATTTGGATACATAGTCAACTGCTAACAGTACATATAAATTCCCAAAAGATGGTATAAATGGTCGCATGAAATCTAATCCCCAAAAATCAAATATTTCAACTTTTAGCATATAATTGAGGGGCATCTCATTTCTTCTAGAAATATTGCCTACTCGTTGACATCTGTCACAAGTTTTAATATAAGCATTAACATCTCTAAAGATAGTAAGCCAATAAGATCCTGATTGTAAAATTTTTTATATCGTTTTACCAACACAAAAATGTCCCCCAAAATAAAAATTATGATATTTTTGGATAATTTCATAAGTTTCTTCTAATGATACACATCTTCAAATAATCATATCATTTCCTTGTTTATATAAAAATGAGTCATCCCAAAAATAAGTCGTAGCTTCAGAAATAAATTTCCTCTTCTGTTGGTATGTCATTCCATAGGGTATAATATTACTAACAAAAAAGTTCACAATGTGGGCATACCACGAAACACACAACTCATTAATTTTGAATAGTTTTTCATCTAGATAATGTTCATTAATTTCTTTTTCAAAACAGAATATTTTTTCTAACTCAAGCATGGATAAATGATCAGCAATTTGATTTTCAGTCTTGGTTTAGCATCTTTCTTTTTCATTAGGTATTTAATAGCAGAATGATCTATATGCACTACTGAATGATTTTTAATTATATATGATCTAAATTTATCAAAGACATATACTATTGCTAATAACTCTTTTTCAGTTGTTGTATAATTAATTTGAGTTTCATTAAGAGTTTTACTAGCATAGTAAATTACTTTAAAAATTTTATTATATTTTTATCCTAAAATAACTCCAATAGCATAATCACTAACATCACACATCAGTTCAAAAAGTTTTCCCCAATCTGGTGAAATTATAATTGGTGTAGTGATAATTTTTCTTTTAATAACTCTAAAGCTTTTAGGCACTCTTCTTCAAATTTGAAAAATACATTTTTCTTCAGTAAATGACATAAAGGCTTAGCAATTTTTGAAAAGTCTTCAATATATCGCCTGTAGAATCCAACATGTCCCAAAAAACTCTTAATTTCCCTTACATTTATTGGATAAGGTAAATTAGCGATCACTTGAATTTTAGTAGGATATACTTCCATACCATTTTCTAATATTTTATGTCCTAATACAATTCCTCCTATTAACATAAATTGACATTTTTTCCAGTTAAGAACTAAATTTGTTTCTTCACATCGCTTATGTACTTTTCATAAATGTTCTAAGCATGAGTCAGATAAAGTTCCAAACACTAAAAAATCATCCATAAATACACAACAGAGAAGATCTCTTTTTCAATTAAATCACAAAAAATTACCATAATACATCTTTGAAATGTAGCAGGGGCATTACATAAACCGGCATTACATAAACCAAAACAAACCAAAACACATTCTTCTAAAAGCAAAAATACCATAAGGACTGGTAAAAATTTTTTTCTCTTGATCCTCAAGAGTTATTTTAATTTGGTGATAGCCAGTATATCCATCCAAAAATAAAAGTATTTATGCCCAGCTAGTCTATCCAGCATTTGATCTAAAAAGGGTAGTGGAAAATGATCTTTCCTAGTGAAAAAAATTAATTTTCTATAATTAATGCATATTCGCCACCCTGTAACTTGTCTAGTAGGTATTAACTCATTATGTTCATTCACAGTCACAGTTACTCCTCTTTTCTTAGGAACACATTGAATTAGACTAACCCATGCACTATCTGAAATAGGGTAGATCATTCTAGCATCTAACCACTTTAAAATTTCTTTCTTAACAACTTCTTTCATAATGGGATTCAATCTCCTTTGAGGATCAGCTCTGGGTTTGTAGTTCTCTTCCATGTGAATTCTATGCATACAAATTGAAGGACTAATTCCTTTAATATCAGCTATTGTCCATCAAAGGCTTTCTTAAAATTTTTCAGAATTTTCATCAATCTATCTTCTTCTTCCATCGTTAAGTTTAAGGAAATAATAACTGGTAAAGTAGAAGAATCTCCTAAAAAGGTAAATTTTAAATGATCAGGAAGTAACTTCAACTCAAGTTCTGGAGGCTTTTCAATTGATGGACAAAATGATTTATCTTTGTCCATCGTGTCCAAAATTTCAAAACTTTCTCGAACATAGTTTGAATCTTCCTTAAAAAGATCTTCACATTGATCTAATTCCTCTTCTTGCTCGTGTTCCAAATCTTTTACTTCAAATTTTTCTTCATAATTAATTTTGAAATGACATTCACTCAGATATTTTATAACATCCATTCTATAGCATTCATTATCTTTACCTTTTAAAGGATATTTCATTGATCTTGAAATGTTAAAAGTAACAGTTTGATCATCGACGCACATTATTAATTCCCCTTTCAGCACATCTATCATTGCTCTTCCTATGGCTAGGAAAGGTCTCCCTAAAATGATAGGTATCTCTTTATCTTCCTCCATATCTAGCACAATGAAATCAATAGGAAAGATAAATTGATCCACTTTCACTATGACATCTTCTATAACTCCTTTAGGGTGCATTATTGAATGATCTGCTAACTGCAGAGTTACAGTAGTAGGGGTTATTTCTCCTAATCCCAATCTTTTAAATATTGATAATGACATAAGGTTAATGTATGCACCTAAATCACATAAAGCTTTCCCATAAAACATGTCTCTTGTTGCACATGAAATTGTAAAGGTACAACGATCTTTAAGCTTTTCAGGAAGCTTCTCCTGAATTATAGCAGTACACTCCTCACTAATTGCGACAATTTTATTATCTTCAAACTTCATTTTTCTTGAGAATATCCTTCATAAACTTTACATAGCTTGACATTTGTTTTAAGGTTTCAACAAATGAAATATTAATTGCTAGCTTCTTAAAAATCTTCAGAAATTTTGAAAATTGCTTATCCAACTTTTGTTGATGAAGTCTCTGAGGAAATGGAGGTGGTGGTTTTTCTAAGTTAATTTTAAGTGGATAAATAGGTCTTTTAGAATCTTTTGGAGCGTCCTCTTTTGATTCTTTAATTTCTTCTCTCTCTACTTCAGTTTCTTTTTGAATCCTACCTTCCAACTATCTTCCACGTCTAAATTGAACAACTTTTACTTGCTCTTTATTCTGGTCTTTCATATTTGTTTCAGTATTACTAGGAGGTGTTCCTTGGGATCTATTACTTAATGAATTTGCAATTTGTCCAAGTTGATTCTCAATATTTCTAATTGTAGCTTCTTGAATTTGTAACTGATTTCCCATTTGTAACACCATTTCTTCTATAAATAACTTTTTCTCCTTAAATTATGTATTACTGTTGAAACCTGAAGGATAAGTAGATCTATAATTATTATTCCCTTAGTCGTTTTAGTTTCCCAATGAGTTTCCTTGATTGTTCCCTCATTGCTGATTATTACCACCCGTAATATTATTCCAGTTAAAGTTAGGAAGGTTCTTCCAACCTGGGTTATAATAATTTGAATGTGTTATTCTGCTTGTTATTAATGACATTCAAAGTTTCTAATGATGCTTGAGAATCTACCATTTAGCTTAATGAATTCTCTTCAATCATAGAAATTGGTTGAGAAAAATTCATTTCAAATTGGTCTAACTTCCTTGAAATTGCAACAACTTGATTTGCTAACATAGTAAATGCATTAGATTCATGAATATTGGCTACTTTCTTTGGATTCACCCTCTCAGAAGGACATTGAAAATTATTGGTAGTCATTTCTTCAATTAAAGCATAAGTGTCATGAAATGGTTTTCACATCAATGAACCACCAGCAGCGACATCGATAA
>NW_018164869.1:1047222-1047655 GCF_001263595.1 Phalaenopsis equestris | reverse complement strand
CGTCGGCGGCGTCGATGGCGCCGTCGGTGAGATTTTCAAAATTTGTTCAATTTCCATATTTTTGCGATTTTGATCAATTTCAAGCCTCGATGACATCCGTTCAATTATTCTAGACATAAATTTTAACTAATTAAATGATGTAATAACCCAAATAAACATTTACAACACAAAACCTTACAATTATATATAAATTCCAAGAGTTACAGTACACGTTACACGACACACATAAGTTTGGTATTTTCTCAACCTCAATACATCAATTTAGCGTTGCAATCCAAGCCACAACACTCTAAACGCTGAAAACAAACATCCTATGCTCAATCTCAACTATACTGATATCTAAAAGAAAATTTAGAAAGCGACCTAAGCACATAAGTTCATGTCAAATCACACACTTAGACATAAAGGTGTCAAAGAAAATCTACTACTCTTC
>NW_018164869.1:1045373-1047065 GCF_001263595.1 Phalaenopsis equestris | reverse complement strand
ATCCTCCAGTCTAGATGATCAAAAAAATCAGAGATATTGTTAATTGAATTCATAACATTTTGCACCTCTTTCTCTAGTTTCTTGATTTTGCGCAGGATCACTAGTGTCTTGTCTAGAACTAAAGGCTGAATAGGAAGTGAATTTTGAGACGATTAATCCACAATAATAGTCATATCATTCTTATCTTCACTGGCTGGGAATTTCTCGGTTGGGTCCAAAGGCTTCCAAGGTAAAAGTACTTTTTCCCAATTCTCATAAGATACTTGGAACTGACTGTAAAGTAAGAAAATTGTTGAAGGATGTCCAAGCCCATAAGTTGATCCATGAACGATCAGGCTCAAAACAAACTTCACAATTATCGATCTAATATCGATCGGAAGTCCCATTTGTATGCAGTAATTCATAATAACACTTTCCTTAGTAATTTTACCGATCCTCATCGTCGATAATAGTTTTGCAGAAATGAATAAGTGCCAGTGTTTAGAAGTGTCGTAGAAAAACTAACATACCTGTTTTCTCTCATTTCCCAGTTTTCAGTCTCGGCCATCAAATATTGGTAGATCTCATTCATTAGGTTTCTTGTCGGGACGAAGCTGGGATAATGGCAGACAGGAACATTCTCTATCATATATAACTCATTAATCCGTGCAAGAGTAAAAGTTATCCATCTACCTCGCACATAGATGACTAACTGATTAATTCCATGCAAATTAGCATAAAACTCCTTCACCACAGGAACGACTATAGCGGCTATAGTGTAGCACAACACTTCCCATCGTCATTGCACAATCATCTCTTCAATTGCTGTTGAGGGATTATTTAATCCTCAATTCATGAATCCTCTTTCTTTAATCAATCTCCTCTTTGTCAGCACTTTGTTGAAGATTCGCTGCGCCTCAGAACTAATGAACTTTCTCCAGTTAAACACTCAAAATCTAAGTTTTTTCAGTGAAAGTGGACGCCATAGGGATGAATTTAGTGGAGTTTCGATTCATTTTTGGGGTAATACAAACTTAAGAACAGAATTTGGAAGTTTATAGGGAGTAACTCCCGCTTAAAACTGCCAAAAACCGCCATTTCAAACTCCGAAAACCGTCATCCCGCCGTTCTCGCCGTCGGCGGGCCTTTAGAATTAATTGCATGGACTCTCGGGAAAAACCCGCCGTTGGCGGCGTAGATCCCGCCGTCGGCGCCCAAGGCGGCGCCCAAGGCAAAAATTTCACTTGTTTTGCTCTGGTCCGAATGTGTTCCAATTTTCTCTATGGATCCAATTTTTATGATGATTCAAAGGTAAATATGAGTAGTAGAATTCAATACTACCACAAACTAATTATAATTTTAAATAAAAATATTATAATCGCAAAATAAAGATAACTATGGGTTGCCTCCAAAAAAGCGCTTGGTTTAACGTCGTCAGCCCGACCTATTCAGGTATTACTAAGGTTGACTAACCGTTAAAAACTCTTTAAAATTTGGTCTTTTACCCTCAAAATATGGCTTTAATCTGCATCCATTTACTTTAAATCTATTCCCAGTCCTTTGATCTTCAATTTCAACAGCTACGTAAGTATAAACTCGAGTCACAGTAAAGGGTCTTAACCAACGAGACTTCAATTTTCCAGGGAATAATTTCAGCCTTGTATTGTAAAGCAAAACTTCTTATCCTGGTTCAAAGTTCTTCTGGTTAATCTT
>NW_018164869.1:1044197-1044973 GCF_001263595.1 Phalaenopsis equestris | reverse complement strand
CTGCCAATCTCTGAATATATTTATTCCTAAAATGAGATCCTCCGTCAGTGATAATCACTCTCGACATTCTGTATCTAGTGAAAATATTTTCAATTAAAAATCTTGAAACACTTTTAACGTCACAACGAGGTAAAGCTTGTGTTTCAATCCACTTTGAAATGTAGTCTACTGCAATTAATATGTATAAATCCCAGATGAAGGAATAAATGATCCAATGAAATCTAATCCCCAAGCATCAAAGATCTCAACCCTAACATGAAATTCAGAGGCATTTCATTTCTTCTAGATATATTGCCTACTCGTTGGTATCGATCACAAGTTTTTATGTATCTATAAACAACCCTAAAGAGAGTAGGGCAATAAAATACAACTTGTAAAATTTTATAAGTAGTTTTATCAATCCTAAAATGTCCACCAGCCAAATTCAGAATCAATGCATTTCTGAATGATTAGTTCAGTTTCTTCATAAGGTATACATCTTCTCATAATAAGATCCTTACATTGTTTATATAAATTAGGTTCATCCAAAAAATATGCTTTCGCATCATGAATGAATTTTCTTTGTTGTTGCAATGTCAGAATAGGTGGCAAAATATCACTTACAATATAATTAATAATACTAGCATACCATGATATTTTCCACTCATTAATATTATAAAGATGTTCATCAGGGAAGCTTTTTGTAATTTCATTATCGATGTCAGATAATTCATGATTTTCTAATCTTGACAAATGATCAGCAATTTGATTATCAGTTCCCTTTCTATCAATAACCA
>NW_018164869.1:1043657-1043911 GCF_001263595.1 Phalaenopsis equestris | reverse complement strand
AAAATATTCATTATCTCTTTCAACAACAGGGTATTCTATAGATTTCGCAAAGTTAAAGTCACTTCTTGATCGTTAACTCTCATAGTTAATTCTCCCTTTTGAACATCTTTAATAGCTTTTCCAGTAGCTAAAAAAAGTCTCCCTAAAATTATAGGTATTTCTTTATCTTCCTCCATATCTAAAATAATGAAATCCATAAGAAAGATAAATTTATCAACTTTTACTAACATATCTTCTATAACTCCCTTAGGATA
>NW_018164869.1:1042073-1042515 GCF_001263595.1 Phalaenopsis equestris | reverse complement strand
GCTACTCTTTTAGGATTTACCCTTTTAGAGGGCCATTGAAAATTGTTGGTAGTCATCTCTTCTATTAACGAATAAGCCTCATCAAAAGATTTTGACATTAAAGAACCACTAGCCGCAGCATCTATAATTGATCTAAGATATTCCACTAATCAATTATAAAAAGTTTGAATTATCAACCAATCTGGTAACGAATGATGAAGGCACTTCCTAAGAAGATCTTTAAATCTCTCCCAAGCTTCATATGTCGACTCTCCATCAATCTAACAAAATGATGTTATGTCATTTCTAAGTTTAGCAGTTTTGGATGGAGAAAAATAATTGGATAGAAATTTCTGTGAAAGTTCTCCTCAAGTTCTAATAGATCCAGGTGCTAATGAATACATCTTAGTCTTAGTCTTATCCCTAAGTGAAAAAGAAAAAGTCTAAGTCTAACAGCATCGTT
>NW_018164869.1:1041349-1042039 GCF_001263595.1 Phalaenopsis equestris | reverse complement strand
AGCACAAAGTTCTTCTAGCGAGGTGTAAATTAAGATCTTCATTTGGTGTACCTCTGAATTGATTATTTTGTACCATTTGGATAATAGCAGGTTTAAGCTCAAATGAATTAGCAGCTACATCAGGATTTTGGATAGATAAGTGAATTTCATATGTTGTATGATTTGCATAATCTCGTAGAGGTCTAGGTTAATGTTCATTTTCTATTCCTTGATTGTTCACGTTGTTTTCCATTGTGCCAGGATTTTTAGGTTCTTTTTGTAGTTTTTTAATTCTTCTAACAGTGCGTTCTAATTCTGAATCGTAGGGTATAAGATTTTCAGGTCCAAATTTACGCAATACAATTGAAATAAGTACACAGAAAAATAGTTAACTAGATATGAAAATAAGTTGAAATTCAAGTAAAAGTTTTCTAATATTCCTAATTTATCTGTTACACTAATTATGATTTTTTCTTACTCCTCAACAATGATGCCAAAAACTTGACAGCGACTTTATATATGCTTAAAAATACAAGAATTTGATACTGTTGTTAGAAGATTTAAGTCTCCGGCAACGGCGCCAAAAACTTGACAACGATTATAGATTTGATAAAAATGTGTATAAAATATTCAATAATTGCAAAGTCACACTTATCAACGCAAGTATACGTATCACTCAAGTAATACAGGGCTCTAATGGAATCCTGGATA
>NW_018164869.1:1024335-1040859 GCF_001263595.1 Phalaenopsis equestris | reverse complement strand
GCCCGATAATTTTTATTTCCCTATTTATTTGCACCCAATTTTCAAGGACTTTGACCTCCCTAAATTTTGGATGTAATCTTCAATTTAGTTGTAAAACTCAACATATTTTAACAAATCAATTGGCTAGATTGAAAGTAATTTAAGATCGAAGTGAAAAGATCATCACAACTTCTTTAACATTCTCATGGCTCAACCAATTCAAATCACCATTTCACAAAATCTCAAGACAATGAGAAAGACAGAGAAAACTACTCAGAACTCATGGAGAAGATACGACAAAACTTAGAACTTATATATAAAAGCAAAGTCATACAAATTCAATAAGTAAATCCCACTTATCTCTAATTCCTCCACAAGCAAACTCCTTGAAGTTCCCCTTAATCTCTTCCTTTCTTTATATCACACAGAATTCTTCTTTGAAGCGGATCACTTTCGATTTTTTTTTTTTTTTTTTTTTTTTTTTTTTTTTTTTTTTTTTTTTTTCTCTCAAAGAATTCCTCACAATATTAACCCTAAAGACTCTCTACACTCTTCTACAATCAACAAAAACTCAGCGGACACCACCACGGGACTCCTCTTTTTTTCGGCCCAAATGTTTCTCTTAAAGTTGTAGAAGAGTTTTCCAAGAGTTGCTTATGGGTCTCTTCAAAAATCTTCCATATTCAATGCACCTGTTAAGAGAACTGCGACTCTCGCTCTCGCCGTCGACGGGGTCGATGGCACCGTCTGCGCGCCTCTAGAATATTTGATTCTGGACTCTCAGGAAAAACCCTCCGTCGGCGCCCTAGTTCAAATTTTCATATTTTGGTCATTTTTGCTCCAAATTCACTCCTTTTCGTATCTTTTTGCTCCAATGACCATAATTCAATATACCTGCAACAAAACATCAAAAATACCCTTCTTTAAAGTGCAATATCATCAATATTAATATAAAATATGTATGAAAATCTCAACATATTTTTCTTTGGTCAGTCAACGAAGTGTTCGAGATCAGTGATGAGCTGTTGGCTATGTACATTGGTAGAACAAAAAAAGAAATTGAGAAATTTGAAAACTTTCAGATAGAGCATGTCGGACGCGAGGAAACCCGCGTCACTAATATTCTATCTAAACACATTAGTTTGGGCAGGAGTCCACAGAGGCTTACTCAACCAACGATTGAGGAACTAGATGTGATGGAGATATCAGTTAAAGGAACGAGAAGTTGGATGGATCCATACATCTTTTACTTGGAAACTAGAAAAGTGTGGGCAAACATCAAAGACTTGAGGCATTTTAAGTCAAGGTTGCGTTGTACCTGATGATCGAAGAAAACTCTTCAGAAGATCAGTTACTTAGGTATACCTAAGGTGCTTGAAGGAAGTTGAAGTCCATGAAGTTTTCCGGGATGTTGCGACAACCATTTTGGAGGAAAGATATTGGCTTGTCGAGTGCAACAACAGAGATACTTCTTGCCAAACTTAAAGACAAGGAATAATTTTTAAGGAAATGCAAGCAATGTCAAAAATAAGCACCCTTACATCTTCAGCTGACTTAGAAGCTTCAACCTATAGCCAACTCTTGGCCATTCTCAACTTGGGGTTTGGACATCCTTAGAAATTTCCCTCCATCAAAGGGTCATCTAAAATTTCTTTAGTGACGGTCGACTATTTTTCAAAATGGATCAAGGTTAAAGCACTCACTCCAATCACAACGGAAGTTGTTCACAATTTCATTTGTTCGGATCTTTTATGTACATTTGGGTGAGGGTTGTCGTTGGTTATCATCACCAACAATATGACGCAATTGACATACTAGCGAGTGAGGCTTTTACAAACTAGGGTATTGAACTGAGCTTTGCCTCGGTCCACCACCCCCACACTAATGGTCAAGCCAAAACTGCCAACGAGATTATCATGAATCTTCAAAAGAAGAAGGTCAAGAGAGCCAATAGGAGTTGGTAATAGTTACTCTTGTCAGTACCCTGGGCTATTTGAATGAAGCCCTCAACAATGACTAGGCAAACCCTATTTATGTTAACCCACAACGTGGAAGCTATGCTGCTGATCAAATATAATCATTATAGCTAGAGAGTTTTCATAGCCACTTCATTCATGGAGGATGAATTGGCCGAATGGTAGAAGGCCAACATTGATGGGGCATTGCTAGCCACCGACCTTATGGAGGAAACATAGACCAATTCAACTTTTCGGTAGAAGGAAGTTAGGATGTGAACAACTCATTATTTCAACAAGCTTGTTCGAGAGAAGACATTCGCTCTAAGGGACTTAGTTCTGAAGAAAGTGCACCCGACCGCTTGTAGACAGGCAACTGTCAAGCCGGCTTAAACATAAAGTAGCCCATACATAATTGACCAACAAGTCTCCTGACCAAAGGAAAATATATTGAGGTTTTCATACCTATTTCACACTATTTTTGATGATATTGCACTTTAAAGAAAAGTATTTTTGATGTTTTGTTACAGGAATGATGAATTAGGGTCATTGGAGCAAAAAGAGGCAAAAAAGAGCGAATTTGGAGCGAAAAGGACCAAAATGTGAAGATTTGAACTAGGGCGCCGACGGTGAGCTCAACGACGCTGACGGTGAGAAATTCACGAGACTCCAAATTAAATGATTTAGAAAGCCCGCCGACGGCGCCCTCAAGGCCGCCGACGGCGAGATCGACGGTTATGTCCAAAAATATCTCTACTCAAGCTTTGGATAAGGCCAAATTTTGAAGGGATGCTTTGGCAACTCTTTGGAAAGCTCATCCACAACTTTAAGAGAAGATTTTGGCCGAAAATTGAGAAGTGTCTAGAGGTCCTAGATGTTAGAAAGGTTCCAATAGTGTGTAACAATTGTGAGGAATTCTTTTAGAGATTGTAAGAGTGGAGGGAAAGTGAGAGATTTCTTCCTCCTTGCCGCTTCGAAGAGGAATTCTATGTGTTGTAAAGAAAGGAAGAGATTCAGAGGAACTTCGAGGAGTTTGCTTGGGGAGGAATTAGAGATAAGTGTTATTTACTTGTTGTAGTTTGTATGACTTCACTTTTATATTTGTGTCTTCCCCATGAGTTCTAAGTATTTTTTTCTGTCTTTCTCATTGTCTTGAGATTTGTGAAATGGTAATTTGAATTGGTTGAGTCATGAAAATGTTAAAGAAGTTGTGATGATCTTTTCACTTCAATCTTAATTTACTTTCAATCTGGCTAATTGATTTGTTAAAATATGTTGAGTTTTACAACTAAAGTGAAGATTACATTCAAGATTCAGGGAGGTCAAAGCCTTTGGAAGTTGGGTGCAAATAAATAGGAAAATAAAATTATTGGGCGTAGAATTGGAGATTTTAGAGTGACAGACTAAAATCCCCAATTCGGTCCTATCGTTTGGGTGCTGAAGTGTAGATGTTAGCCCTCAGGCGAGGGGAACGTGGGAGCTCCGAAGTGAGAGCCGGTATCCTCCAATCTAACCGCAGATTTAGTAAACAAGCGTATGATTAGTCAATGTTCTTTATGCCTCGACCAAAGGGTAAAGAATAGACATACTCATATTTGGCACAATATAATTTGAACTGATTCACTTTATCCATTCACTATAATTTCTTGACAAGGAGAAAGATGTTTTCTTATATATTGAATATCACATTAAAAACTTTATTAGTATAATTAGTTATTTAAGAGTTATTAAAATTACATATTTATTTCAATTGCCTATTAGTGACGAATAAGCAATTTGAACTCCATTGTTGCAATTAAGTATTGCTTTTCTAAAATCTTAGTTCATAGTTTTAATATTACTCACTGTGGGATCGATATCTAGGACTCCATTAGAGCCCTATATTACTTGAGCGATACGTATACTTACGTTGATAATTGTGACTTTACCATTATTGAATATTTTATATATACATCTTTATCGAATCTATAACTGTTGTCAAGTTTTTGGTGCCGTTGCTGAGGAATTAAATCTTTTAGCAGCAATATTAAATACTTGTATTTTTAAGCATATATAAATTCATTGTCATCTCCCCATGCACTAACAAGCTAAATACATATGCTAGAAAGGAGTTCCTCAGATGTGGAGCAAACTTTACTTAAATAATTTTTTTTCTTAAAAAATTTTGTTATGTATTTGTAAAAGAGAGTATCTTTGCCGACTTGTAAATTTAATTGATAAAATGAAAATTAAAAGTAAAGATTCACTAATTTTGCTCGAACAATGTTCATGTTTCTCAAACACTTGAGGAACTTGACCAGATCAATTGAATGGAGACGGTCAATTTTATATATAAAAAAATGTGTTTTCGGGTGAATTATATTTGACGTTCGTTCTGCATGTTCATCGAGCTCAAGTTGATTAAGCAAAAGGTAGAAACAAAAAAAATAAAACAATACAGGTTAACCAACCATGCAACGGTGAGCGGACAGAGCATTTGCAACTGAATAAAAATAGACAATTTATTTATCTCAGCTAAAAGGTACAAAGCATCCAAAAAATAATAAACACAAAAATACATCCATTACAAATTTTTAATAAGATAAACTTTCAAGAGGAGAATCCACATTTTTCCCTCTCTCTCTCTCTCTCTCTCTCTCTCTCTCCCTCTCTCTCTCTGTGTTTACATTTCCTCTACAATGAGAGAACCTCGAGAATAGAGAGAGAGTGTGAGAAAGGTGAAGTCTGTGTTGAAACTCGACCGAAAGGCCTCCACGGAGAAACCCTGTTACCCTTGCTATCCTCATTCTTGCATTTTCCTCGATAGTGGTAAGAACATAGAGATAAGAGAGAGTCAGAGAAAGGAGAAGCACCTGCCGCCAGAAGGCTCAAGTCTCATTATTCTGCCTTTGATGAGTAAGAGTGAAATCCTCCTGGTAGCAACCATCGAGTTGATGCCATCTGCTCCTTGGGAACATGCTCAGTGTAACCTTTCCCTAGGGCTCAACACATCCGACTCACGGAGAAGCCTTTTCGCAGACAAAAGCTTTGTTGGAACTCAGTCGATTGACCCTCACCAAGAACTCTCATTTTGTTCCCTCTCTTCGAATTATTTACAATCTTCCTTGCAGAACCTATAAGTGAGGGAGAGTGGAGAAGTTGTTACTTGCTATCAGAAGGCTTATGAGTCCTACCATCGACAGCTAATGGGGAGGATTTGAAACCCTTATGGTAGAAACTATCGAATGAATGTATTGCACTCCCTGAAAAAGTGCTATCAGTACTTCCTTTCCTCGAGGCGCACCACATTCTTTCATGGAGTGGGGGTAACCTCAATAGGCTATCTCGTCGGATGTCGCGTTTGACACCTGACTCCGAGAAAATCCCCTTCTTCAGCACTTGACTCGAAGACATAAGTAGCTAATGCATGACCCTTGCCACTTCCATTACTCCGTTCGGTGAAAGGTTGCCTTCACTTTTGACTTCACAAAAAGTTAAAAGAACTTTTACATTCCATACTAACCTACTAAACTTGATTGACTATGAGCATCATTAACAAAGGCATCCTCCCCCTTTTTATATGAGGGAGAGGTCTATGATTCCAATAGGATTCACCCGACAAAAGCTGCCAAGAGCCCACCATAACAACATAAGTCGACGCCGAGATAAAACAACTCAACAAAAGATTTTCCAAAAGAGGAAAAAAGAGGACCACATCATAATCAATGCAACCTTTAATATTGACCCATTGGGGGTCAAGGGACAAAGCGATACCCCAGGGCCCACCGTAGCATTCACTGTCATTTTCCAACCCTCGGGGAAATCGATTCAATCGAGCGCATTGGTAGAATTTTTTGGCGACCAATTCAAAAGCACAACAAATGTAGGTACAACAAACAAAAAACATGTAAAATGAGAAATGGTCGACTACGATGGACCAGTTGACTTATTTTACATTACCTTGCTTTGCAAACCCAAATGTCTATAATTGAGAAGGTCAGGTTTCTGGAGATGGCTCTCTACTCGCTGGTGACAAGAACTGTGAAAGGTTATTATATAAATTATACTGGAGACAAGTCCTTGGAAGTTACTCTCACAGGTAATGACAAGATCCATGCCTAGTGAAAGGGATGAACCTGATCGAGGCAAAGATCCAATCGATCGAACACACTAACCAACCAATGCATATCAGTCAATCGACAAAAAAGTTAATTTTTTACAACCAATCAACTTTTTTGATTGATCCGCATGGAAAATATTTCAAATTATAATTCTCTTGCCTTATTTATAAGGCAAATGCAAAAATAGAGACATCACATAATGATAAGTGTCGCACCTAACATCATTTCACATTTACTTAAATATTGCTTTTTTACAAATAAAATTATGAAGTCTTATGAGGCTTCAGTTGAGGCATACCCTTTCGAATTAACCTTGGGAACACCAACTCTTTGTCTAATCTAATTTGCACAATTCGGTCAATTTCTCGCCAGAACTTGCTCAGAATCGTCAACTCACAGAGGGTCCCTAGTTCACACATCATAACCACTCATGCTTCGCAAATTAGCAACCTTTGGTAGCAGTGCCACCACCTCTGAATCCATGGTTTCCAGACGGGCCAACAGTTCTAGCACAAGATCTTCAACAGAACCTCTGACTGCTCCCTTTGAAAAACCGACCGCTCTCGCCGAAGGACCGACCACGTTCATTTTTCGATCTGCAAATTCAGAGGAAAATTGTCTCCACTCTAACTGCTCCTGCCAGGGATCACTAAAGTGGTCAAGCGATGTTGGAAAAATGGGACCACTCAAAGGCAAAGGATCTAGCTGCTAATACCCCTTTGCATCGGTTGATGGTGGAGGCACGAAGATCATGTTTTATGGTCTAGCTGCAATAGTAAGAGTGGACTCGGCAATATCTTTCGATGGTCTGTCATCTTCACGGTCCTTCGACCTGATTGACTTGTCTGCATTCAAGATAATGTCAAGGAATTATTAAAAATTGAAGAAACTTTTTACTTAAAAAACTATTATTTGTTGAGAAAGCGCTCGGAAGTTCGTCTTTCTCTCACAATAAGGTACCTTCGCCTTTCTGGGGTGGTGGTTGGGGAGAGCTAAGGATGACCAATTCCTTCGACCACTTTTCACCAACCTCGACACCTTCCACAAATTGGTCCTCTGACCCTCGTTAATAACTCCCATTGTAGGCCCAAGAGCCATGGTTCCCTGGTGAGGCTACTTAGGCTTCTGCCCATCAGGACCCTCGGATGAGGTGACTTAATTAGCCGACACAGGTTCGAGTCTCAATCTTTTCACTTTCATTACAATATTTATAGTCATCACAGAGACAGAGACTTGAAATTCTGCCACAGCTAAAAGTTGGGCAGCATATCGTTCTGTCTCGTACCGTTAGCCATGATGTCTCACGATTGTCAGGAAAGAGTTAGCAATTAAGGATGTAATGACAACCCTATGGTACTATTTATAGGGCTCACTGGGCACGAAACCCAAAGAAAAGTTAGTTATTAATTTATTTTTCTCTATTTTGGTGAAACTTACTGTTTAATAATTTACTTGTCTTTATCACAATTGTCACTATCAAGGAGCAAGAAATCTTGGGAAACTAATATATATGCACCAAATCTGCCAGCTTAAATCTCAAATGGGTTGAACTTCTGGAGATGATGACCAAACAAATGATGTCTCAAATCAAAAAGCATAATTTAAACCAGTCCATCTGACGACCGACTGCTTAGTTGAGTCGACCAACATACAATGTCAACAGATCCATTCGATAGACCTTATTTATGCCCCAACCACCTGGGCATCTCTTAGGATCAACCAACCAAAATGAGTTGGCCGACTGACTTCCCTCGACGGGAGCAATCTTCATGCAACCAACCGCCTCAATCGACCGAACCCCTCTTGTCTAGCAGTTGATAGCCGCTATACTTCACTCAAATTGTAACACAAATCCAATATCAAAGTAGTGCATTAATTGCATTTAGAGCGTTTATCATAATCGTTCCCTCCTTTCCATAATTGTATAATTATGCCCTATAGATAAGAAGTCCAAACATAAATAAATAACTTCTCCCCCTAAACTCTCTATCTGTTCTACTCTCCCTCTCTCCTTCTCTCTGCTCCAACCCTCTAGGCGTGTCTTTGCAAAAGACAACTTAACATCCAACAATATAATAATTGTACACATTAAATTTTCTCATATTTATCTCAATACAAGCATAAGCATAGTATTTCTTTGAGGAATCCTCCACCACCAAAAAAAAAAGATCAAACCAACTACATAAAATTGATAACATGTTCCATCAAGAGGGACAACATACATTCACAAACATTTGAACAAAATAAACGCATTACACCCCCCTTCGCTTCCAACCTCAAGCAAATAAAAAAAGGAGAGAGATGTATGAGAAATAAAGGCTGGACATCTGTCAGTCCAAACCCTTCCCTGCAATTAATGGCGCCACTTTGGTATTGCACAACAACCTTTTTCCGGATCTGTTGACCGGTCAATATAAAACAGTGGAGAATTAATGAGCTTAAAAAGTTGTGGGGCCTGAATTCGAAAGAGGGCGGTCACGTGGGTGAGGTTTTGAGTGCGTTTATGGCACGTGGAATTATGTGATTGGAGAAATTTAGTGCTTGTAAGTGCTCTACCACTAAAATTGGGGAGACATGGAGGGCGAGCTCTCCAATTCGTGCAGCTGACGTAGGGTGCAGTCGGGATGGTATTTGTCGGTCTTCTTTCTTTTGATAAAGACTGTTGGGCTGCATCCGTATACTTTTTTTTTCTTTGAAAATAAAAAAAAATAATAATTATAAAAATTATTATTAAAATTAATAATAATGTGTATATTCAAATTTTGTAAGCCACATGGAAGCCTAAATATTAAATGGGCCGCATAGACTTAATAGATCGAGGCCATTTTGAGAGCCGAATAATGATCATAGAAGTAGTTAACTCAAACTGAGCTTATAAGCAACTCATTTATTGTGTTGTCCAATAAATTCTAATAGCCCTAATTTTAAGAGTAGAAACATATAATTTCTTATGATCTTGTTTGGACAGTATTGAAAGAAATGATACTTGTGTGTACGAAGGAAAAGGCGGAAGGGCCTCCAAAATGAAGGAGAAAGAATGACGTAACTATATAGCAAAACCAACCCACAAAGGACTTATAACCCTGTCTGGGTTATGAGAGTTATTAACATTTAACACCCAAGTCATTCTAAACAAACCCATATGTGTATAAACATATGCTTGACCAGTCAGTTTGGAAGAGCAAGAGTACTCATCCTCGGTATATGCAAATACAATAAAAATTATCTAGAGAAGTTCTTATTGTGGAGGCTCTATTTATATGAGTTGGGTTAAGCTTGTGCAATATAAAACTATTTTAAATCAGGCCTGATGGTCATACAAGAAAAGTAAGGCATGAAATAAAATACTCGTTTAAAATGCTACAAATGTTAGTCCTAAATTTTAATTAAAATAAATCTTTATTATTATAATTTATTTAGAAAAAAAAAACTTGTCCCAGTGAGCTTGAACACAAACACAATAGAACACGGACAAATCACAAACATAACAAAGCGAGAAGTTGACATTTTATGCAAGGGAAAATAAACATGCCACGTAATAAAATAAACGATAAACTGGGGTCGCTAGGTCACCAACATATTATAGAAGAAACAATAGGATAATAGCCAGGCTCCATATAAATAGACCCGATCTTAATTTCTATACATAATATGAACTCACAGTTAAGGTACAAGTCATGGGTGTGATGCTTCTGATCCTCTCCATGTGATTCCATACATTAAGCACCTTGGGAACACAAGTTTGTACCTTACTATTAATGTAGATTGCAACCTATGAAATCTAAGAAAAAGGTACATATAAAAATTCTAATAAAGACTCGACCCACAATCAAGGGTTAACATGGTTTGTCTCACGCAATGTATAATAAACAATATTTGGTCGGAGGAGAGCTAAGCAACTCTTGCAGGAAAAGTATAGTTTAAATTACTATGCTCTTCTCCGTTAGCCATATTTTTATATAAGAAAACTGCCTCTAACTTGGTAATGCGCAGATCTCACACTAATAAACACATCAAAAAATACACACAAAAAATGTCCGGCTAGAGGCCGACCAAAAAAATAATAGCAAGGCATGAAAACCTAACTATAACTTACCACATTCTAAGCAAGCATAAAAAATAGAAGGTACCCTAATAACATACACCTAAGTGTATGTGCAAGGAGTGTGTGGCTGAGGCAATGTGTATTATTTTGACGGGGTCACCAATACTATCCCCATCTTAAACATCCAAGAAAGCTAAAACACGTCATTAGAAAATGATAGTTTCAAGCAAAATAAGTTTAAGGATCAACTTTACATATTGTCAAAATACTAGATGCTTTAGCTTTAAAATATAGTTGAAATATGATGATAAATAGTACTAATACAAAGACATTTGTTTATTTTAAAATATGACCTCACCTACATGTCTAAATAAACAAAATGAAATATTCTAGATCTCTTAGATCCTTAGCACAATCATGAAAGTATCGATCATAATGCAATAATTTGCATTGAATACTAAGATATACTTGCAAGAATTAATTATTAAGACATTACAACCAACATCGTGTCACACATCTAAATAAAATGTCACCCACAAACTTACTCTTATAAAGCTATTTGTGAATAGTGGGCTAGGTGAGAATGAAACAAAATGCAAGGTTGTTTACATGATATAAATGGACAAGCAAGGTGTAAACAATCAAAATAAGGACAAATGATGTGTTAGGAATGAGTATTAAAATAGGTGCAAGTACTAAAATCAATGTTAATTGTGAATACTACATTAAGTGTAAGTACTCACATCAAATAATATATAGAGATACAAATAATTTGCTTGCTAAGCATTATCTTTCAAGGTGACATGACCATGCAAGAAATGCAAAAAAAAGTTATGAAATGCACAATCATGTTAGGTGAGATGATTGTGTTGAGATAAATATGACACACATGTTACAATGAAGTCACCTATACTAGGTGATATATGATATAATTATGATAATGTTATATGAAGCCAAATATGCTAGGTTACATGACAATGCTAGGTGAGACATGATATGATTATGATAATGATAAGTGAGGTCATACATGTTAGGTGAAATACGATATTATTATGACAATGATAGGTAAAGTCATATATGCTAGGTGTTGGCATTGATTTTTGATGTCACAAATACTGGATACTCCTGTGATGTTGTGGGAGGGTACAACACTCACGGGTGACCTCTCGTAGCTCAAGAAGTCCATTGAGCTGTTACCAGATGCACACCATCTCCGGACTAAGGTCACCCCATCTTAGTTGTGCACGATAGCGACTACCTCTGATTCGTGACGGTTCCCCATTCAAGGGGAAGCCGAACGATCCTTCTGAGGCAAGTGTGGTCCAGTCTGGTTATTAAGAGATTTTCATGTCGCGAAAAATGGCCTATAAGGTTCTAAAGTGACCACGCCTAACCCCTCCCCATAAGTGTTGAGGGAGCCGCCCTCAGTGTAGCCACACCCAAAGGCAGCGTGACCATGCCACAAGATAGAGTCAATGTCATAATTACACAGTAGGATGGTGTGGCCACGTCGAATCTCCCAACTTTTGCGCAAAGGTTGCCTTCAGTGTAGTCATGCTCGAAGGACACGTGACCATGCTGCAAGACAATGAGCCTAGCATAATTATGCCAAGGAGTTGATGTAACCATGTTTCCCTGCGGCTAGAGCGGCGTGACCGCGCTGGCCCAAGGGAGGCGTGCCACTTAGAGCTTAATGTTCAAGCCCTCCTTAGACTTGGGGAGATTTCCTTGGGATTATGAAAAGGCTGTGGGATTAACCCTTTTTGGCATGTTCTAAGTGCTTTTAATTAGCCATTTTTGGCTTAATTAAGGGGAACTTTAAAGATTTTGCATGGGAAGGTTGGTTTATGCTTCCTCTCTTCCTCATTTCACAAGGCTCCTCCTCATTTTGAGTTTTCAGCTGGTTAGGAGAGCTAAGGAAAACACAAGAGAGAAATCCTTCTTCTTCCTCAAGGAGCTTAGGGTTTTCTTAGAGCTTACAGCTTCGAGTAAGGAAAAAGGGACTCTTCATCTTCCTCAAAGAGAAACTCATGAGTTGGTTATCTCCCAACTTCTACTTCTTCCTTCATTTCCTTCCTCTTCTACCATAACTTCATTGGAGTGTGTGAGGAGATCTTTGTGAGGAAGAGTTTGACTAGAAAGAAAGCAAGGTGTCCTCTCCTGCACTAAAGAAGAGCTTCATTCTAGCTTGGGAAGGATCGTCGGAGCACTGTCGGGACTTCGCCGGAGCTCGGTACTTCACTGGAACCTTGTCTAACTTTCCTTCTAAAGGAGAGCTTTTTCATTTTTTGGAGAAGGAATGGAGCGGACCTCACCAAAGCTTCACCAGAATGTCTCCATCTCTTCTACCACTAGGAGAGCTTCATCCTCCGTAAAGAAATGCGACATCAAATGCCACGTTGGTGAGTTGGCCGGCCGACACTAGTGTGCTCGACCACACGCCTTTGGTAGCCCACATGAAGCGAGTTGGACGACCGACACTAGTTGACACAACCACACGCCTTTGGATTAATCGTTTGTTTCCTAGAGAAATCTCTATGATAGAAATCACCTTCGTGTCCAATCCCTTACGCAGCTGAGTGACTTCCCATTGTAAGCCTTAGACCTAAATCTTAGTGGGTTAGAATCCTAATTTGCCACAGCTTCGGTGCTTCCAACCTTCCTTGGAGGGGTTGGAATAGTTGGATCTTGATGAATAGGAAAAGCTTTGTAGCTGGTCTATTCTACAAGATTGTGGGAGGTTTGTAGGACAGAAAAAAAAATTTGTAGCTAGTCCGCCCTATGAACTGTGAAGGACTTCTTCTGCTAGAAATCAGAGAATGGAGTTCTCCATGTTTCATCGTCAAAGTCAGAGGTGACTATGCTTAAAATCCAAGAACTAAAACCTAGATGCCTATGTGAGATTGTTAGATGAGTGTGGCTCGCTATCGATTATGATCATTCGCATTGCATGATGTTTTGTGTCTTGATACGTGCCTTGCGTGAAGCTTGTCACACTAGCACATCGTCTTGACCAGCCACCTCGACGTGGTCGACATAGCAAATCACCTCGACCTATTGTCTCGATCCGTTCGACATAGTACATCGCCTTGACTAGCTATCCTGACCCAGCCCGATCGGCATAACATTTTGCCTCAATCGGCCGCCCTGACCCTATTGGCAAACACATCGACTTGACCGGCCTCCCCGACCCAGCCGACTGAACACTTAGTTCTGATCGACTGCCTCAGCCTGGTCGACCGATCACTTTGGCTAGTTCAGACACCCCAGCCTAGTAAATTGATTACTTAGTTTTGATCAGCCACCTTGGTTTAGTAATTAGGTCAATCGAACACTTAGTTCCGACTGGCCACCCTGGCTCGGTACACCAATCACATTGTTCCAATCGACCACCTTAGCCCGACTAAGCCCGTTAGTTATGTTACCCCTGGTTGACTTCCCTGGTCGACCCAGCAAGTTGAACAACCAAGTTAACTTGCATAGTGTGTGATTGCATGACTTTGCATTAATACATTCATCACTTGCATTAGCACCCTTATCATGCATCTTTAAGCATATACCATCATATGCTTGTGATGAGTACTTGCTCCTCCCAACGACACGTCACTCCACATGTTTGGCCTATGAGAACTTTTTGTCATGACGCCCCACGTCATTGATGTCTGCACTTGCACTAGTGCACTCTCACATGTCCGTTTTCATACCATCTTTCATCTCCATAGTCCTGCATGTTTGAGTCATGCTTGGATCATTGTTTTTGCACACATGTCCTAAACACCACTATGTCCGTGTCGGGGTCAGCTTGCGTATAAATTCTCCCCCATGTATAATTCCCTCCAATGAGAACTACTCCACTTCTTTCCTATGAAAACACATTAGAATGCCATATAATTTCCCCCGAAGTCATTACACCTCTTGCATACTCATATTCTTGGGTCACTGCCTCTACGACACATCCATTCTTTAAGCCATTGCCTCCACAAAATACACACCCTTTCAAGCGACTGCCTCCACCACCCACTAATTCCTTTGGGCTGCCACCTCCACGACACACCCATCCTTTGGGTCATTGCCTCCACGACACATGCACCCTTTTGGGTCACTTCCTCTACGACACTTCCATCCTTTGGGCCGCTGCCTTTATAGTACGCCCACCCTTTCGATTCACTGCCTCCACAATACACCCATCTTCGACACGCCCACCCTTAGGGTCACTATCTCCACGACACACCCATTCCTTTCGGTTGTTGCCTCCACAGTACGCCCACCCTTTTGGGTCACTGCATCCATGACACACCCATTTTTCTGAATCACTGCCTCCACAACACACTTACCCTCACCACTCTGGTGTATGATTGTTTGCATTTGCATTTACATGTGTGTATAGATAGCGATCCAACCTTAATAGGTGAGTGAACCCGTGTTGGTTGCGATGCCTTAACAAGCATTGCTTACCGAGTTGATCCTAGCAAATAATAAGAGTTAAAACATCGAGATTGACACGAGTATGACTGTGCTAAGGATCCAAGGGATCTAACTCGTGTCATCTTGCATGTTACAGGTCCGTATTTAATGGCCATATTTTTAAAACTAAAAAATATATATTTTTCTACTAATTACATTTGTCATAATTTTAAAATATACATGTAGCAAACTAGGTCATACGTAAGGCCAACTCTTTTCAAAATCCATCATGGGTGACACCCTATAAATCCCTTGGATCATTAGGATGGGGCCGGTGTGACGACCCATTAAAGTCATACGTATCCAAAGAGTTACCCTGAGCACTTATATGCGAGTCAGGAATTTATCTTCTAGCACATAAAACATAATATTTACTATACTACCACTTATATTATCTCTTACCATCACAAATAACATTCTATGAGTGCTCCTTCCTTCTATCAAGCCGAAACCCTTAGGGGTTATGAAAACCTATGAGATTCAAGTTAGTGGGATTTAATAACTCCTATAAATCCAAATGTAGTAGTTCTTTGAAGTGTTAAATCTAAGAAATTGTTAGACAACACATTTAGCGAATTCTATCTAAATATTTGACAATTTCTATTATAATTTAAAATGTTGCTACGTTTGATAAAAAAAAAAAATAATTAAAATTTGATTATTTTTATTATAATTACAATTAATTGTTAAATTTAATTAAACTAAATTTTTAAGCTTTTCTAATTCTGATTACTAATAATTAATTATTATTAAATAAATTTATTAAACTAATTTATCATCAATCAATAAATTAAGTTTAATCAATTAGTAATTAATTATATTAAATAAGAATTACATAGAATTTTATTAATTAATTTAACATTTAAAATACACTTTTATTCAAGAATTAATTTTAAATTATTACATGTAAGACTTTCTAATTTATTATTAATTTGAAAGAAAATAAATTAATTAGTAATTATTAATCAAATCAATACCCCAAAACACACACACACACACACACACACACACAACATGTCCGCTAGATTTCACCCATGCCCATTTGTTTCGTGATGGACCCCTGATAATAGAGTTGCGATAGGCAACAACGGGATCACAATATACAAAGACTCCAAAAGTCCCATCTTTCTCCTCCTTTCACTTTGCTCCTACCCAAAACCATATATGAAGGTAACTTTACATCTTCCTTCTTCCGGCAAGCGCCCTTACCAACCTTAAATCCCACGGCTTGAGGTTAAATCCATTGAGTTGTAGGATTTTTTCCATATAGTGCTCTTATCATTGCCTTGCAATTTGATCAACCAATGGTCGGATGGTTAAATGGTGTATAAGTTGATGAAACCGAGGGAGTGAGAGTGCCATTATCAAGACATTGTCAACTTGATCTTGAGAGTGAATATGTAGAACCTTGATCTTTTTGGATTGAATGTGTTCCTGCTGGAATGATAATTGTTATGGTATGGCTCATATACCATATCGGGACAGACGCTGGATTGAAGCGGAGCAGAGCGGAGCGGAAGAATCTGTCCAAATTGGGAAGTTACGTGGGTTGGGGTGCGGGGGCAAAGCCCCGCGGTTTGGTACAGGGGTAATGTTGTAATTACATATTGTGCCTAGGTTTACTCCTGGGGTTATAAATAGGCCTGTTAGTAACCCCAGAAGGTATCCCTGATTTCTGTAAACTCTTTTCTGAATATTGAAAGGAACTCGCCGCTCTGCTCCCGAGGACGTAGGCATCTTTGCCGAACCTCGTTAAATCTCTGTGTTCTTCTGGATTTGTGTCGATTACTGTTTTCTTCGCCCTAATTTTCTCAACAAGTGGTATCAGAGACAAGGTTAACTGCATCAACTCCTTCCAAATTCACGCAACGCCAGTTTTTGATAACCTGGAAGGAGGGTGCGTCGGAAGAACAGCAAGCCGTGCCCGCGGTGGCTACGATCCGGGTTCCGCGCGGGTTTTGGAGACGCCGCGCTTCTGATT